>NW_027364315.1:0-259960 GCF_046119375.1 Phyllobates terribilis
TCTCCACATTGCAAGGTGCAATTCTGAAATTTTTTGCTTTTTCCTGTTAATCCTAGCATGATAAAGAAGATTCAAAGAGAGTGAGATGCCAGCTCCTTTCATTCAGTCAGTAGCTTCAAACATTTCTGGTATATGAAAAACAAGTTTTTCAATGGCAAAAATCAATGAATATTGTAAATGCACAAACAGTAATATCTCCACATTGCAAGGTGCAATTCTGAAATTTTTTGCTTTTTCCTGCTAATCCTAGCATGATAAAGAAGATTCAAAGAGAGTGAGATGCCAGCTCCTTTCATTCAGTCAGTAGCTTCAAACATTTCTGGACGTTTTTCAATGGCAAAAATCAATGAATATTGTAAATGCACAAACAGTAATATCTCCACATTGCAAGGTGAAATTCTGAAATTTTTTGCTTTTTCCTGTTAATCCTAGCATGATAAAGAAGATTCAAAGAGAGTGAGATGCCAGCTCCTTTCATTCAGTCAGTAGCTTCAAACATTTCTGGTATATGAAAAACATGTTTTTCAATGGCAAAAATCAATGAATATTGTAAATGCACAAACAGTAATATCTCCACATTGCAAGGTGCAATTCTGAAATTTTTTGCTTTTTCCTGCTAATCCTAGCATGATAAAGAAGATTCAAAGAGAGTGAGATGCCAGCTCCTTTCATTCAGTCAGTAGCTTCAAACATTTCTGGTATATGAAAAACATGTTTTTCAATGGCAAAAATCAATGAATATTGTAAATGCACAAACAGTAATATCTCCACATTGCAAGGTGCAATTCTGAAATTTTTTGCTTTTTCCTGTTAATCCTAGCATGATAAAGAAGATTCAAAGAGAGTGAGATGCCAGCTCCTTTCATTCAGTCAGTAGCTTCAAACATTTCTGGTATATGAAAAACATGTTTTTCAATGGCAAAAATCAATGAATATTGTAAATGCACAAACAGTAATATCTCCACATTGCAAGGTGCAATTCTGAAATTTTTTGCTTTTTCCTGCTAATCCTAGCATGATAAAGAAGATTCAAAGAGAGTGAGATGCCAGCTCCTTTCATTCAGTCAGTAGCTTCAAACATTTCTGGTAGTTTTTCAATGGCAAAAATCAATGAATATTGTAAATGCACAAACAGTAATATCTCCACATTGCAAGGTGCAATTCTGAAATTTTTTGCTTTTTCCTGTTAATCCTAGCATGATAAAGAAGATTCAAAGAGAGTGAGATGCCAGCTCCTTTCATTCAGTCAGTAGCTTCAAACATTTCTGGTATATGAAAAACATGTTTTTCAATGGCAAAAATCAATGAATATTGTAAATGCACAAACAGTAATATCTCCACATTGCAAGGTGCAATTCTGAAATTTTTTGCTTTTTCCTGCTAATCCTAGCATGATAAAGAAGATTCAAAGAGAGTGAGATGCCAGCTCCTTTCATTCAGTCAGTAGCTTCAAACATTTCTGGACGTTTTTCAATGGCAAAAATCAATGAATATTGTAAATGCACAAACAGTAATATCTCCACATTGCAAGGTGCAATTCTGAAATTTATTGCTTTTTCCTGTTAATCCTAGCATGATAAAGAAGATTCAAAGAGAGTGAGATGCCAGCTCCTTTCATTCAGTCAGTAGCTTCAAACATTTCTGGTATATGAAAAACATGTTTTTCAATGGCAAAAATCAATGAATATTGTAAATGCACAAACAGTAATATCTCCACATTGCAAGGTGCAATTCTGAAATTTTTTGCTTTTTCCTGCTAATCCTAGCATGATAAAGAAGATTCAAAGAGAGTGAGATGCCAGCTCCTTTCATTCAGTCAGTAGCTTCAAACATTTCTGGTATATGAAAAACATGTTTTTCAATGGCAAAAATCAATGAATATTGTAAATGCACAAACAGTAATATCTCCACATTGCAAGGTGCAATTCTGAAATTTTTTGCTTTTTCCTGCTAATCCTAGCATGATAAAGAAGATTCAAAGAGAGTGAGATGCCAGCTCCTTTCATTCAGTCAGTAGCTTCAAACATTTCTGGTATATGAAAAACATGTTTTTCAATGGCAAAAATCAATGAATATTGTAAATGCACAAACAGTAATATCTCCACATTGCAAGGTGCAATTCTGAAATTTTTAGCTTTTTCCTGTTAATCCTAGCATGATAAAGATTCAAAGAGAGTGAGATGCCAGCTCCTTTCATTCAGTCAGTAGCTTCAAACATTTCTGGACGTTTTTCAATGGCAAAAATCAATGAATATTGTAAATGCACAAACAGTAATATCTCCACATTGCAAGGTGCAATTCTGAAATTTTTTGCTTTTTCCTGTTAATCCTAGCATGATAAAGAAGATTCAAAGAGAGTGAGATGCCAGCTCCTTTCATTCAGTCAGTAGCTTCAAACATTTCTGGTATATGAAAAACGTTTTTCAATGGCAAAAATCAATGAATATTGTAAATGCACAAACAGTAATATCTCCACATTGCAAGGTGCAATTCTGAAATTTTTTGCTTTTTCCTGCTAATCCTAGCATGATAAAGAAGATTCAAAGAGAGTGAGATGCCAGCTCCTTTCATTCAGTCAGTAGCTTCAAACATTTCTGGACGTTTTTCAATGGCAAAAATCAATGAATATTGTAAATGCACAAACAGTAATATCTCCACATTGCAAGGTGCAATTCTGAAATTTTTTGCTTTTTCCTGCTAATCCTAGCATGATAAAGAAGATTCAAAGAGAGTGAGATGCCAGCTCCTTTCATTCAGTCAGTAGCTTCAAACATTTCTGGTATATGAAAAACATGTTTTTCAATGGCAAAAAATCAATGAATATTGTAAATGCACAAACAGTAATATCTCCACATTGCACGGTGCAATTCTGAAATTTTTAGCTTTTTCCTGTTAATCCTAGCATGATAAAGTAGATTCAAAGAGAGTGAGATGCCAGCTCCTTTCATTCAGTCAGTAGCTTCAAACATTTCTGGTATATGAAAAACATGTTTTTCAATGGCAAAAATCAATGAATATTGTAAATGCACAAACAGTAATATCTCCACATTGCAAGGTGCAATTCTGAAATTTTTTGCTTTTTCCTGTTAATCCTAGCATGATAAAGAAGATTCAAAGAGAGTGAGATGCCAGCTCCTTTCATTCAGTCAGTAGCTTCAAACATTTCTGGTATATGAAAAACATGTTTTTCAATGGAAAAAATCAATGAATATTGTAAATGCACAAACTGTAATATCTCCACATTGCAAGGTGCAATTCTGAAATTTTTTGCTTTTTCCTGCTACTCCTAGCATGATAAAGAAGATTCAAAGAGAGTGAGATGCCAGCTCCTTTCATTCAGTCAGTAGCTTCAAACATTTCTGGACGTTTTTCAATGGCAAAAATCAATGAATATTGTAAATGCACAAACAGTAATATCTCCACATTGCAAGGTGCAATTCTGAAATTTTTTGCTTTTTCCTGCTAATCCTAGCATGATAAAGAAGATTCAAAGAGAGTGAGATGCCAGCTCCTTTCATTCAGTCAGTAGCTTCAAACATTTCTGGACGTTTTTCAATGGCAAAAATCAATGAATATTGTAAATGCACAAACAGTAATATCTCCACATTTCAAGGTGCAATTCTGAAATTTTTTGCTTTTTCCTGCTAATCCTAGCATGATAAAGAAGATTCAAAGAGAGTGAGATGCCAGCTCCTTTCATTCAGTCAGTAGCTTCAATCATTTCTGGTATATGAATAACATGATGTTTTTCAATGGCAAAAATCAATGAATATTGTAAATGCACAAACAGTAATTTCTCCGCATTGCAAGGTGCAATTCTGAAATTTTTTGCTTTTTCCTGCTCCTCTTAGCATGATAAATAAGATTCAAAGAGAGTGAGATGCCAGCTCCTTTCATTCAGTCAGTAGCTTCAAACATTTCTGGTATAAACATTTCTGGACGTTTTTCAATGGCAAAAATCAATGAATATTGTAAATGCACAAACAGTAATATCTCCACATTGCAAGGTGCAATTCTGAATTTTTTTGCTTTTTACTGCTAACCCTAGCATGATAAAGAAGATTCAAAGAGAGTGAGATGCCAGCTCCTTTCATTCAGTCAGTAGCTTCAAACATTTCTGGACGTTTTTCAATGGCAAAAATCAATGAATATTGTAAATGCACAAACAGTAATATCTCCACATTGCAAGGTGCAATTCTGAAATTTTTTGCTTTTTCCTGCTAAACCTATCATGATAAAGAAGATTCAAAGAGAGTGAGATGCCAGCTCCTTTCATTCAGTCAGTAGCTTCAAACATTTCTGGACGTGTTTCAATGGCAAAAATCAATAAATATTGTAAATGCACAAACAGTAATTTCTCCGCATTGCAAGATGCAATTCTGAAATTTTTTGCTTTTTCCTGCTCCTCTTAGCATGATAAAGAAGATTCAAAGAGAGTGAGATGCCAGCTCCTTTCATTCAGTCAGTAGCTTCAATCATTTCTGGACGTTTTTCAATGGCAAAAATCAATGAATATTGTAAATGCACAAGCAGTAATTTCTCCGCATTGCAAGGTGCAATTCTGACATTTTTTGCTTTTTCCTGCTCCTCTTAGCATGATAAAGAAGATTCAAAGAGAGTGAGATGCCAGCTCCTTTCATTCAGTCAGTGGCTTCAATCATTTCTGGATGTTTTTCAATGGCAAAAATCAATGAATATTGTAAATGCACAAACAGTAATTTCTCCGCATTGCAAGATGCAATTCTGAAATTTTTTGCTTTTTCCTGCTCCTCTTAGCATGAAAAAGAAGATTCAAAGAGAGTGAGATGCCAGCTCCTTTCATTCAGTCAGTAGCTTCAATCATTTCTGGTATATGAATAACATGATGTTTTTCAATGGCAAAAATCAATGAATATTGTAAATGCACATACAGTAATTTCTCCGCATTGCAAGGTGCAATTCTGAATTTTTTTGCTTTTTCCTGCTCCTCTTAGCATGATAAAGAAGATTCAAAGAGAGTGAGATGCCAGCTCCTTTCATTCAGTCAGTAGCTTCAATCATTTCTGGACGTTTTTCAATGGCAAAAATCAATGAATATTGTAAATGCACAAACAGTAATTTCTCCGCATTGCAAGGTGCAATTCTGAAATTTTTTGCTTTTTCCTGCTCCTCTTAGCATGATAAAGAAGATTCAAAGAGAGTGAGATGCCAGCTCCTTTCATTCAGTCAGTAGCTTCAATCATTTCTGGACGTTTTTCAATGGCAAAAATCAATGAATATTGTAAATGCACAAACAGTAATTTCTCCGCATTGCAAGGTGCAATTCTGAAATTTTTTGCTTTTTCCTGCTCCTCTTAGCATGATAAAGAAGATTCAAAGAGAGTGAGATGCCAGCTCCTTTCATTCAGTCAGTAGCTTCAAACATTTCTGGTATATGAATAACATGATGTTTTTCAATGGCAAAAATCAATGAATATTGTAAATGCACAAACAGTAATTTCTCCGCATTGCAAGGTGCAATTCTGAAATTTTTTGCTTTTTCCTGCTCCTCTTAGCATGATAAAGAAGATTCAAAGAGAGTGAGATGCCAGCTCCTTTCATTCAGTCAGTAGCTTCAATCATTTCTGGACGTTTTTCAATGGCAAAAATCAATGAATATTGTAAATGCACAAACAGTAATTTCTCCGCATTGCAAGGTTTCAGAATTGCACCTTGTAATGTGGAGATCTTACTGTTTGTGCATTTACAGTATTCATTGATTTTTGCCATTGAAAAACGTCCAGAAATGTTTGAAGCTACTGACTGAATGAAGGGAGCTGGCATCTCACTCACTTTGAATGTTCTTTATCATGCTAGGATTAGCAGGAAAAAGCAAAAAATTTCAGAATTGCACCTTGCAATGTGGAGATATTACTGTTTGTGCATTTACAATATTCATTGATTTTTGCCATTGAAAAACATCATGTTATTCATATACCAGAAATGTTTGAAGCTACTGACTGAATGAAAGGATCTGGCATCTCACTATCTTTGAATCTTCTTTATCATGCTAGGATTAGCAGGAAAAAGCAAAAAATTTCAGAATTGCACCTTGCAATGTTTAGATATTACTGTTTGTGCATTTACAATATTCATTGATTTTTGCCATTGAAAAACGTCCAGAAATGTTTGAAGCTACTGACTGAATGAAAGGAGCTGGCATCTCACTCTATTTGAATCTTCTTTATCATGCTAGGATTAGCAGGAAAAAGCAAAAAATTTCAGAATTGCACCTTGCAATGTGGAGATATTACTGTTTGTGCATTTACAATATTCATTGATTTTTGCCATTGAAAAACGTCCAGAAATGTTTGAAGCTACTGACTGAATGAAAGGAGCTGGCATCTCACTCTCTTTGAATCTTCTTTATCATGCTAGGAGTAGCAGGAAAAAGCAAAAAATTTCAGAATTGCACCTTGCAATGTGGAGATATTACTGTTTGTGCATTTACAATATTCATTGATTTTTGCCATTGAAAAACGTCCAGAAATGTTTGAAGCTACTGACTGAATGAAAGGAGCTGGCATCTCACTCTCTTTGAATCTTCTTTATCATGCTAGGATTAGCAGGAAAAAGCAAAAAATTTCAGAATTGCACCTTGCAATGTGGAGATATTACTGTTTGTGCATTTACAATATTCATTGATTTTTGCCATTGAAAAACATCATGTTATTCATATACCAGAAATGTTTGAGGCTACTGACTGAATGAAAGGACCTGGCATCTCACTCTCTTTGAATCTTCTTTATCATGCTAGGATTAACAGGAAAAAGCAAAAAATTTCAGAATTGCACCTTGCAATGTGGAGATATTACTGTTTGTGCATTTACAATATTCATTGATTTTTGCCATTGAAAAACGTCCAGAAATGTTTGAAGCTACTGACTGAATGAAAGGAGCTGGCATCTCACTCTATTTGAATATTCTTTATCATGCTAGGATTAGCAGGAAAAAGCAAAAAATTTCAGAATTGCACCTTGCAATGTGGAGATATTACTGTTTGTGCATTTACAATATTCATTGATTTTTGCCATTGAAAAACGTCCAGAAATGTTTATACCAGAAATGTTTGAAGCTACTGACTGAATGAAAGGAGCTGGCATCTCACTCTCTTTGAATCTTCTTTATCATGCTAAGAGGAGCAGGAAAAAGCAAAAAAATTCAGAATTGCACCTTGCAATGCGGAGAAATTACTGTTTGTGCATTTACAATATTCATTGATTTTTGCCATTGAAAAATGTCCAGAAATGATTGAAGCTACTGACTGAATGAAAGGAGCTGGCATCTCACTCACTTTGAATCTTCTTTATCATGCTAAGAGGAGCAGGAAAAAGCAAAAAATTTCAGAATTGCACCTTGCAATGCGGAGAAATTACTGTTTGTGCATTTACAATATTCATTGATTTTTGCCATTGAAAAACGTCCAGAAATGATTGAAGCTACTGACTGAATGAAAGGAGCTGGCATCTCACTCTCTTTGAATCTTCTTTATCATGCTAAGAGGAGCAGGAAAAAGCAAAAAATTTCAGAATTGCACCTTGCAATGTGGAGAAATTACTGTTTGTGCATTTACAATATTCATTGATTTTTGCCATTGAAAAACATCATGTTATTCATACCCAGAAATGATTGAAGCTACTGACTGAATGAAAGGAGCTGGCATCTCACTCTCTTTGAATCTTCTTTATCATGCTAAGAGGAGCAGGAAAAAGCAAAACATTTCAGAATTGCACCTTGCAATGCGGAGAAATTACTGTTTGTGCATTTACAATATTCATTGATTTTTGCCATTGAAAAACGTCCAGAAATGATTGAAGCTACTGACTGAATGAAAGGAGCTGGCATCTCACTCTCTTTGAATCTTCTTTATCATGCTAAGAGGAGCAGGAAAAAGCAAAAAATTTCAGAATTGCACCTTGCAATGCGGAGAAATTACTGTTTGTGCATTTACAATATTCATTGATTTTTGCCATTGAAAAACGTCCAGAAATGATTGAAGCTACTGACTGAATGAAAGGAGCTGGCATCTCACTCTCTTTGAATCTTCTTTACCATGCTAAGAGGAGCAGGAAAAAGCAAAAAATTTCAGAATTGCACCTTGCAATGCGGAGAAATTACTGTTTGTGCATTTACAATATTCATTGATTTTTGCCATTGAAAAACATCATGTTATTCATATACCAGAAATGATTGAAGCTACTGACTGAATGAAAGGAGCTGGCATCTCACTCTCTTTGAATCTTCTTTATCATGCTAGGATTAGCAGGAAAAAGCAAAAAATTTCAGAATTGCACCTTGCAATGTGGAGATATTACTGTTTGTGCATTTACAATATTCATTGATTTTTGCCATTGAAAAACGTCCAGAAATGTTTATACCAGAAATGTTTGAAGCTACTGACTGAATGAAAGGAGCTGGCATCTCACTCTCTTTGAATCTTCTTTATCATGCTAAGAGGAGCAGGAAAAAGCAAAAAAATTCAGAATTGCACCTTGCAATGCGGAGAAATTACTGTTTGTGCATTTACAATATTCATTGATTTTTGCCATTGAAAAATGTCCAGAAATGATTGAAGCTACTGACTGAATGAAAGGAGCTGGCATCTCACTCTCTTTGAATCTTCTTCATCATGCTAAGAGGAGCAGGAAAAAGCAAAAAATTTCAGAATTGCACCTTGCAATGCGGAGAAATTACTGTTTGTGCATTTACAATATTCATTGATTTTTGCCATTGAAAAACGTCCAGAAATGATTGAAGCTACTGACTGAATGAAAGGAGCTGGCATCTCACTCTCTTTGAATCTTCTTTATCATGCTAAGAGGAGCAGGAAAAAGCAAAAAATTTCAGAATTGCACCTTGCAATGTGGAGAAATTACTGTTTGTGCATTTACAATATTCATTGATTTTTGCCATTGAAAAACATCATGTTATTCATACCCAGAAATGATTGAAGCTACTGACTGAATGAAAGGAGCTGGCATCTCACTCTCTTTGAATCTTCTTTATCATGCTAAGAGGAGCAGGAAAAAGCAAAACATTTCAGAATTGCACCTTGCAATGCGGAGAAATTACTGTTTGTGCATTTACAATATTCATTGATTTTTGCCATTGAAAAACGTCCAGAAATGATTGAAGCTACTGACTGAATGAAAGGAGCTGGCATCTCACTCTCTTTGAATCTTCTTTACCATGCTAAGAGGAGCAGGAAAAAGCAAAAAAATTCAGAATTGCACCTTGCAATGCGGAGAAATTACTGTTTGTGCATTTACAATATTCATTGATTTTTGCCATTGAAAAACGTCCAGAAATGATTGAAGCTACTGACTGAATGAAAGGAGCTGGCATCTCACTCTCTTTGAATCTTCTTTATCATGCTAGGATTAGCAGGAAAAAGCAAAAAATTTCAGAATTGCACCTTGCAATGTGGAGATATTACTGTTTGTGCATTTACAATATTCATTGATTTTTGCCATTGAAAAACATCATGTTATTCATATACCAGAAATGTTTGAGGCTACTGACTGAATGAAAGGACCTGGCATCTCACTCTCTTTGAATCTTCTTTATCATGCTAGGATTAACAGGAAAAAGCAAAAAATTTCAGAATTGCACCTTGCAATGTGGAGATATTACTGTTTGTGCATTTACAATATTCATTGATTTTTGCCATTGAAAAACGTCCAGAAATGTTTGAAGCTACTGACTGAATGAAAGGAGCTGGCATCTCACTCTATTTGAATATTCTTTATCATGCTAGGATTAGCAGGAAAAAGCAAAAAATTTCAGAATTGCACCTTGCAATGTGGAGATATTACTGTTTGTGCATTTACAATATTCATTGATTTTTGCCATTGAAAAACGTCCAGAAATGTTTATACCAGAAATGTTTGAAGCTACTGACTGAATGAAAGGAGCTGGCATCTCACTCTCTTTGAATCTTCTTTATCATGCTAAGAGGAGCAGGAAAAAGCAAAAAAATTCAGAATTGCACCTTGCAATGCGGAGAAATTACTGTTTGTGCATTTACAATATTCATTGATTTTTGCCATTGAAAAATGTCCAGAAATGATTGAAGCTACTGACTGAATGAAAGGAGCTGGCATCTCACTCACTTTGAATCTTCTTTATCATGCTAAGAGGAGCAGGAAAAAGCAAAAAATTTCAGAATTGCACCTTGCAATGCGGAGAAATTACTGTTTGTGCATTTACAATATTCATTGATTTTTGCCATTGAAAAACGTCCAGAAATGATTGAAGCTACTGACTGAATGAAAGGAGCTGGCATCTCACTCTCTTTGAATCTTCTTTATCATGCTAAGAGGAGCAGGAAAAAGCAAAAAATTTCAGAATTGCACCTTGCAATGTGGAGAAATTACTGTTTGTGCATTTACAATATTCATTGATTTTTGCCATTGAAAAACATCATGTTATTCATACCCAGAAATGATTGAAGCTACTGACTGAATGAAAGGAGCTGGCATCTCACTCTCTTTGAATCTTCTTTATCATGCTAAGAGGAGCAGGAAAAAGCAAAACATTTCAGAATTGCACCTTGCAATGCGGAGAAATTACTGTTTGTGCATTTACAATATTCATTGATTTTTGCCATTGAAAAACGTCCAGAAATGATTGAAGCTACTGACTGAATGAAAGGAGCTGGCATCTCACTCTCTTTGAATCTTCTTTATCATGCTAAGAGGAGCAGGAAAAAGCAAAAAATTTCAGAATTGCACCTTGCAATGCGGAGAAATTACTGTTTGTGCATTTACAATATTCATTGATTTTTGCCATTGAAAAACGTCCAGAAATGATTGAAGCTACTGACTGAATGAAAGGAGCTGGCATCTCACTCTCTTTGAATCTTCTTTACCATGCTAAGAGGAGCAGGAAAAAGCAAAAAATTTCAGAATTGCACCTTGCAATGCGGAGAAATTACTGTTTGTGCATTTACAATATTCATTGATTTTTGCCATTGAAAAACATCATGTTATTCATATACCAGAAATGATTGAAGCTACTGACTGAATGAAAGGAGCTGGCATCTCACTCTCTTTGAATCTTCTTTATCATGCTAGGATTAGCAGGAAAAAGCAAAAAATTTCAGAATTGCACCTTGCAATGTGGAGATATTACTGTTTGTGCATTTACAATATTCATTGATTTTTGCCATTGAAAAACGTCCAGAAATGTTTATACCAGAAATGTTTGAAGCTACTGACTGAATGAAAGGAGCTGGCATCTCACTCTCTTTGAATCTTCTTTATCATGCTAAGAGGAGCAGGAAAAAGCAAAAAAATTCAGAATTGCACCTTGCAATGCGGAGAAATTACTGTTTGTGCATTTACAATATTCATTGATTTTTGCCATTGAAAAATGTCCAGAAATGATTGAAGCTACTGACTGAATGAAAGGAGCTGGCATCTCACTCTCTTTGAATCTTCTTCATCATGCTAAGAGGAGCAGGAAAAAGCAAAAAATTTCAGAATTGCACCTTGCAATGCGGAGAAATTACTGTTTGTGCATTTACAATATTCATTGATTTTTGCCATTGAAAAACGTCCAGAAATGATTGAAGCTACTGACTGAATGAAAGGAGCTGGCATCTCACTCTCTTTGAATCTTCTTTATCATGCTAAGAGGAGCAGGAAAAAGCAAAAAATTTCAGAATTGCACCTTGCAATGTGGAGAAATTACTGTTTGTGCATTTACAATATTCATTGATTTTTGCCATTGAAAAACATCATGTTATTCATACCCAGAAATGATTGAAGCTACTGACTGAATGAAAGGAGCTGGCATCTCACTCTCTTTGAATCTTCTTTATCATGCTAAGAGGAGCAGGAAAAAGCAAAACATTTCAGAATTGCACCTTGCAATGCGGAGAAATTACTGTTTGTGCATTTACAATATTCATTGATTTTTGCCATTGAAAAACGTCCAGAAATGATTGAAGCTACTGACTGAATGAAAGGAGCTGGCATCTCACTCTCTTTGAATCTTCTTTACCATGCTAAGAGGAGCAGGAAAAAGCAAAAAAATTCAGAATTGCACCTTGCAATGCGGAGAAATTACTGTTTGTGCATTTACAATATTCATTGATTTTTGCCATTGAAAAACGTCCAGAAATGATTGAAGCTACTGACTGAATGAAAGGAGCTGGCATCTCACTCTCTTTGAATCTTCTTTATCATGCTAGGATTAGCAGGAAAAAGCAAAAAATTTCAGAATTGCACCTTGCAATGTGGAGATATTACTGTTTGTGCATTTACAATATTCATTGATTTTTGCCATTGAAAAACATCATGTTATTCATATACCAGAAATGTTTGAGGCTACTGACTGAATGAAAGGACCTGGCATCTCACTCTCTTTGAATCTTCTTTATCATGCTAGGATTAACAGGAAAAAGCAAAAAATTTCAGAATTGCACCTTGCAATGTGGAGATATTACTGTTTGTGCATTTACAATATTCATTGATTTTTGCCATTGAAAAACGTCCAGAAATGTTTGAAGCTACTGACTGAATGAAAGGAGCTGGCATCTCACTCTATTTGAATATTCTTTATCATGCTAGGATTAGCAGGAAAAAGCAAAAAATTTCAGAATTGCACCTTGCAATGTGGAGATATTACTGTTTGTGCATTTACAATATTCATTGATTTTTGCCATTGAAAAACGTCCAGAAATGTTTATACCAGAAATGTTTGAAGCTACTGACTGAATGAAAGGAGCTGGCATCTCACTCTCTTTGAATCTTCTTTATCATGCTAAGAGGAGCAGGAAAAAGCAAAAAAATTCAGAATTGCACCTTGCAATGCGGAGAAATTACTGTTTGTGCATTTACAATATTCATTGATTTTTGCCATTGAAAAATGTCCAGAAATGATTGAAGCTACTGACTGAATGAAAGGAGCTGGCATCTCACTCACTTTGAATCTTCTTTATCATGCTAAGAGGAGCAGGAAAAAGCAAAAAATTTCAGAATTGCACCTTGCAATGCGGAGAAATTACTGTTTGTGCATTTACAATATTCATTGATTTTTGCCATTGAAAAACGTCCAGAAATGATTGAAGCTACTGACTGAATGAAAGGAGCTGGCATCTCACTCTCTTTGAATCTTCTTTATCATGCTAAGAGGAGCAGGAAAAAGCAAAAAATTTCAGAATTGCACCTTGCAATGTGGAGAAATTACTGTTTGTGCATTTACAATATTCATTGATTTTTGCCATTGAAAAACATCATGTTATTCATACCCAGAAATGATTGAAGCTACTGACTGAATGAAAGGAGCTGGCATCTCACTCTCTTTGAATCTTCTTTATCATGCTAAGAGGAGCAGGAAAAAGCAAAACATTTCAGAATTGCACCTTGCAATGCGGAGAAATTACTGTTTGTGCATTTACAATATTCATTGATTTTTGCCATTGAAAAACGTCCAGAAATGATTGAAGCTACTGACTGAATGAAAGGAGCTGGCATCTCACTCTCTTTGAATCTTCTTTACCATGCTAAGAGGAGCAGGAAAAAGCAAAAAAATTCAGAATTGCACCTTGCAATGCGGAGAAATTACTGTTTGTGCATTTACAATATTCATTGATTTTTGCCATTGAAAAACGTCCAGAAATGATTGAAGCTACTGACTGAATGAAAGGAGCTGGCATCTCACTCTCTTTGAATCTTCTTTATCATGCTAGGATTAGCAGGAAAAAGCAAAAAATTTCAGAATTGCACCTTGCAATGTGGAGATATTACTGTTTGTGCATTTACAATATTCATTGATTTTTGCCATTGAAAAACATCATGTTATTCATATACCAGAAATGTTTGAGGCTACTGACTGAATGAAAGGACCTGGCATCTCACTCTCTTTGAATCTTCTTTATCATGCTAGGATTAACAGGAAAAAGCAAAAAATTTCAGAATTGCACCTTGCAATGTGGAGATATTACTGTTTGTGCATTTACAATATTCATTGATTTTTGCCATTGAAAAACGTCCAGAAATGTTTGAAGCTACTGACTGAATGAAAGGAGCTGGCATCTCACTCTCTTTGAATCTTCTTTATCATGCTAAGAGGAGCAGGAAAAAGCAAAACATTTCAGAATTGCACCTTGCAATGCGGAGAAATTACTGTTTGTGCATTTACAATATTCATTGATTTTTGCCATTGAAAAACGTCCAGAAATGATTGAAGCTACTGACTGAATGAAAGGAGCTGGCATCTCACTCTCTTTGAATCTTCTTTACCATGCTAAGAGGAGCAGGAAAAAGCAAAAAAATTCAGAATTGCACCTTGCAATGCGGAGAAATTACTGTTTGTGCATTTACAATATTCATTGATTTTTGCCATTGAAAAACGTCCAGAAATGATTGAAGCTACTGACTGAATGAAAGGAGCTGGCATCTCACTCTCTTTGAATCTTCTTTATCATGCTAGGATTAGCAGGAAAAAGCAAAAAATTTCAGAATTGCACCTTGCAATGTGGAGATATTACTGTTTGTGCATTTACAATATTCATTGATTTTTGCCATTGAAAAACATCATGTTATTCATATACCAGAAATGTTTGAGGCTACTGACTGAATGAAAGGACCTGGCATCTCACTCTCTTTGAATCTTCTTTATCATGCTAGGATTAACAGGAAAAAGCAAAAAATTTCAGAATTGCACCTTGCAATGTGGAGATATTACTGTTTGTGCATTTACAATATTCATTGATTTTTGCCATTGAAAAACGTCCAGAAATGTTTGAAGCTACTGACTGAATGAAAGGAGCTGGCATCTCACTCTATTTGAATATTCTTTATCATGCTAGGATTAGCAGGAAAAAGCAAAAAATTTCAGAATTGCACCTTGCAATGTGGAGATATTACTGTTTGTGCATTTACAATATTCATTGATTTTTGCCATTGAAAAACATCATGTTATTCATATACCAGAAATGATTGAAGCTACTGACTGAATCAAAGGAGCTGGCATCTCACTCTCTTTGAATCTTCTTTATCATGCTAAGAGGAGCAGGAAAAAGCAAAAAATTTCAGAATTGCACCTTGCAATGCGGAGAAATTACTGTTTGTGCATTTACAATATTCATTGATTTTTGTCATTGAAAAACGTCCAGAAATGATTGAAGCTACTGACTGAATGAAAGGAGCTGGCATCTCACTCTCTTTGAATCTTCTTTATCATGCTAAGAGGAGCAGGAAAAAGCAAAAAATTTCAGAATTGCACCTTGCAATGCGGAGAAATTACTGTTTGTGCATTTACAATATTCATTGATTTTTGCCATTGAAAAACGTCCAGAAATGATTGAAGCTACTGACTGAATGAAAGGAGCTGGCATGTAACTCTCTTTGAGTCTTCTTTATCATGCTAAGAGGAGCAGGAAAAAGCAAAAAATTTCAGAATTGCACCTTGCAATGCGGAGAAATTACTCTTTGTGCATTTACAATATTCATTGATTTTTGCCATTGAAAAACATCATGTTATTCATTTACCAGAAATGTTTGAAGCTACTGACTGAATGAAAGAAGCTGGCATCTCACTCTCTTTGAATCTTCTTTATCATGCTAAGAGGAGCAGGAAAAAGCAAAAAATTTCAGAATTCCACCTTACAATTCGGAGAAATTACTGTTTGTGCATATACAATATTCATTGATTTTTGCCATTGAAAAACGTCCAGAAATGTTTGAAGCTACTGACTGAATGAAAGGAGCTGGCATCTCACTCTATTTGAATATTCTTTATCATGCTAGGATTAGCAGGAAAAAGCAAAAAATTTCAGAATTGCACCTTGCAATGTGGAGATATTACTGTTTGTGCATTTACAATATTCATTGATTTTTGCCATTGAAAAACGTCCAGAAATGTTTATACCAGAAATGTTTGAAGCTACTGACTGAATGAAAGGAGCTGGCATCTCACTCTCTTTGAATCTTCTTTATCATGCTAAGAGGAGCAGGAAAAAGCAAAAAAATTCAGAATTGCACCTTGCAATGCGGAGAAATTACTATTTGTGCATTTACAATATTCATTGATTTTTGCCATTGAAAAATGTCCAGAAATGATTGAAGCTACTGACTGAATGAAAGGAGCTGGCATCTCACTCTCTTTGAATCTTCTTTATCATGCTAAGAGGAGCAGGAAAAAGCAAAAAATTTCAGAATTGCACCTTGCAATGCGGAGAAATTACTGTTTGTGCATTTACAATATTCATTGATTTTTGCCATTGAAAAACGTCCAGAAATGATTGAAGCTACTGACTGAATGAAAGGAGCTGGCATCTCACTCTCTTTGAATCTTCTTTATCATGCTAAGAGGAGCAGGAAAAAGCAAAAAATTTCAGAATTGCACCTTGCAATGTGGAGAAATTACTGTTTGTGCATTTACAATATTCATTGATTTTTGCCATTGAAAAACATCATGTTATTCATACCCAGAAATGATTGAAGCTACTGACTGAATGAAAGGAGCTGGCATCTCACTCTCTTTGAATCTTCTTTATCATGCTAAGAGGAGCAGGAAAAAGCAAAACATTTCAGAATTGCACCTTGCAATGCGGAGAAATTACTGTTTGTGCATTTACAATATTCATTGATTTTTGCCATTGAAAAACGTCCAGAAATGATTGAAGCTACTGACTGAATGAAAGGAGCTGGCATCTCACTCTCTTTGAATCTTCTTTATCATGCTAAAAGGAGCAGGAAAAAGAAAAAAATTTCAGAATTGCACCTTGCAATGCGGAGAAATTACTGTTTGTGCATTTACAATATTCATTGATTTTTGCCATTGAAAAACGTCCAGAAATGATTGAAGCTACTGACTGAATGAAAGGAGCTGGCATCTCACTCTCTTTGAATCTTCTTTATCATGCTAAGAGGAGCAGGAAAAAGCAAAAAATTTCAGAATTGCACCTTGCAATGCGGAGAAATTACTGTTTGTGCATTTACAATATTCATTGATTATTGCCATTGAAAAACGTCCAGAAATGATTGAAGCTACTGACTGAATGAAAGGAGCTGGCATCTCAATCTCTTTGAATCTTCTTTATCATGCTAAGAGGAGCAGGAAAAAGCAAAAAATTTCAGAATTGCACCTTGCAATGCGGAGAAATTACTGTTTGTGCATTTACAATATTCATTGATTTTTGCCATTGAAAAACGTCCAGAAATGATTGAAGCTACTGACTGAATGAAAGGAGCTGGCATCTCACTCTCTTTGAATCTTCTTTACCATGCTAAGAGGAGCAGGAAAAAGCAAAAAATTTCAGAATTGCACCTTGCAATGCGGAGAAATTACTGTTTGTGCAGTTACAATATTCATTGATTTTTGCCATTGAAAAACATCATGTTATTCATATACCAGAAATGATTGAAGCTACTGACTGAATGAAAGGAGCTGGCATCTCACTCTCTTTGAATCTTCTTTATCATGCTAAGAGGAGCAGGAAAAAGCAAAAAATTTCAGAATTGCACCTTGCAATGCGGAGAAATTACTGTTTGTGCATTTACAATATTCATTGATTTTTGCCATTGAAAAACGTCCAGAAATGATTGAAGCTACTGACTGAATGAAAGGAGCTGGCATCTCACTCTCTTTGAATCTTCTTTATCATGCTAAGAGGAGCAGGAAAAAGCAAAAAATTTCAGAATTGCACCTTGCAATGCGGAGAAATTACTGTTTGTGCATTTACAATATTCATTGATTTTTGCCATTGAAAAACGTCCAGAAATGATTGAAGCTACTGACTGAATGAAAGGAGCTGGCATGTAACTCTCTTTGAGTCTTCTTTATCATGCTAAGAGGAGCAGGAAAAAGCAAAAAATTTCAGAATTGCACCTTGCAATGCGGAGAAATTACTCTTTGTGCATTTACAATATTCATTGATTTTTGCCATTGAAAAACATCATGTTATTCATTTACCAGAAATGTTTGAAGCTACTGACTGAATGAAAGAAGCTGGCATCTCACTATCTTTGAATCTTCTTTATCATGCTAAGAGGAGCAGGAAAAAGCAAAAAATTTCAGAATTCCACCTTAAAATGCGGAGAAATTACTGTTTGTGCATATACAATATTCATTGATTTTTGCCATTGAAAAACGTCCAGAAAAGATTGAAGCTACTGACTGAATGAAAGGAGCTGGCATCTCACTCTCTTTGAATCTTCTTTATCATGCTAAGAGGAGCAGGAAAAAGCAAAAAATTTCAGAATTGCACCTTGCAATGCGGAGAAATTACTGTTTGTGCATTTACAATATTCATTGATTATTGCCATTGAAAAACGTCCAGAAATGATTGAAGCTACTGACTGAATGAAAGGAGCTGGCATCTCAATCTCTTTGAATCTTCTTTATCATGCTAAGAGGAGCAGGAAAAAGCAAAAAATTTCAGAATTGCACCTTGCAATGCGGAGAAATTACTGTTTGTGCATTTACAATATTCATTGATTTTTGCCATTGAAAAACGTCCAGAAATGATTGAAGCTACTGACTGAATGAAAGGAGCTGGCATCTCACTCTCTTTGAATCTTCTTTACCATGCTAAGAGGAGCAGGAAAAAGCAAAAAATTTCAGAATTGCACCTTGCAATGCGGAGAAATTACTGTTTGTGCAGTTACAATATTCATTGATTTTTGCCATTGAAAAACATCATGTTATTCATATACCAGAAATGATTGAAGCTACTGACTGAATGAAAGGAGCTGGCATCTCACTCTCTTTGAATCTTCTTTATCATGCTAAGAGGAGCAGGAAAAAGCAAAAAATTTCAGAATTGCACCTTGCAATGCGGAGAAATTACTGTTTGTGCATTTACAATATTCATTGATTTTTGCCATTGAAAAACGTCCAGAAATGATTGAAGCTACTGACTGAATGAAAGGAGCTGGCATCTCACTCTCTTTGAATCTTCTTTATCATGCTAAGAGGAGCAGGAAAAAGCAAAAAATTTCAGAATTGCACCTTGCAATGCGGAGAAATTACTGTTTGTGCATTTACAATATTCATTGATTTTTGCCATTGAAAAACGTCCAGAAATGATTGAAGCTACTGACTGAATGAAAGGAGCTGGCATGTAACTCTCTTTGAGTCTTCTTTATCATGCTAAGAGGAGCAGGAAAAAGCAAAAAATTTCAGAATTGCACCTTGCAATGCGGAGAAATTACTCTTTGTGCATTTACAATATTCATTGATTTTTGCCATTGAAAAACATCATGTTATTCATTTACCAGAAATGTTTGAAGCTACTGACTGAATGAAAGAAGCTGGCATCTCACTATCTTTGAATCTTCTTTATCATGCTAAGAGGAGCAGGAAAAAGCAAAAAATTTCAGAATTCCACCTTAAAATGCGGAGAAATTACTGTTTGTGCATATACAATATTCATTGATTTTTGCCATTGAAAAACGTCCAGAAAAGATTGAAGCTACTGACTGAATGAAAGGAGCTGGCATCTCACTCTCTTTGAATCTTCTTTATCATGCTAAGAGGAGCAGGAAAAAGCAAAAAATTTCAGAATTGCACCTTGCAATGCGGAGAAATTACTGTTTGTGCATTTACAATATTCATTGATTTTTGCCATTGAAAAACATCATGTTATTCATATACCAGAAATGTTTGAAGCTACTGACTGAATGAAAGGAGCTGGCATCTCACTCTCTTTGAATCTTCTTTATCATGCTAAGAGGAGCAGGAAAAAGCAAAAAATTTCAGAATTGCACCTTGCAATGCGGAGAAATTACTGTTTGTGCATTTACAATATTCATTGATTTTTGCCATTGAAAAACGTCCAGAAATGATTGAAGCTACTGACTGAATGAAAGGAGCTCGCATCTCACTCTCTTTGAATCTTCTTTATCATGCTAAGAGGAGCAGGAAAAAGCAAAAAAATTCAGAATTGCACCTTGCAATGCGGAGAAATTACTGTTTGTGCATTTACAATATTCATTGATTTTTGCCATTGAAAAACATCATGTTATTCATATACCAGAAATGATTGAAGCTACTGACTGAATGAAAGGAGCGGGCATCTCACTCTCTTTGAATCTTCTTTATCATGCTAAGAGGAGCAGGAAAAAGCAAAAAATTTCAGAATTGCACGTTGCAATGCGGAGAAATTACTGTTTGTGCATTTACAATATTCATTGATTTTTGCCATTGAAAAACGTCCAGAAATGATTGAAGCTACTGACTGAATGAAAGGAGCTGGCATCTCACTCTCTTTGAATCTTCTTTATCATGCTAGGATTAGCAGGAAAAAGCAAAAAATTTCAGAATTGCACCTTGCAATGTGGAGATATTACTGTTTGTGCATTTACAATATTCATTGATTTTTGCCATTGAAAAACGTCCAGAAATGTTTGAAGCTACTGACTGAATGAAAGGAGCTGGCATGTCACTCTCTTTGAATCTTCTTTATCATGCTAGGATTAGCAGGAAAAAGCAAAAAATTTCAGAATTGCACCTTGCAATGTGGAGATATTACTGTTTGTGCATTTACAATATTCATTGATTTTTGCCATTGAAAAACGTACAGAAATGTTTGAAGCTACTGACTGAATGAAAGGAGCTGGCATCTCACTCTCTTTGAATCTTCTTTATCATGCTAGGAGTAGCAGGAAAAAGCAAAAAATTTCAGAATTGCACCTTGCAATGTGGAGATATTACTGTTTGTGCATTTACAATATTCATTGATTTTTGCCATTGAAAAACGTCCAGAAATGTTTGAAGCTACTGACTGAATGAAAGGAGCTGGCATCTCACTCTCTTTGAATCTTCTTTATCATGCTAGGATTAGCAGGAAAAAGCAAAAAATTTCAGAATTGCACCTTGCAATGTGGAGATATTACTGTTTGTGCATTTACAATATTCATTGATTTTTGCCATTAAAAAACATCATGTTATTCATATACCAGAAATGTTTGAGGCTACTGACTGAATGAAAGGACCTGGCATCTCACTCTCTTTGAATCTTCTTTATCATGCTAGGATTAGCAGGAAAAAGCAAAAAATTTCAGAATTGCACCTTGCAATGTGGAGATATTACTGTTTGTGCATTTACAATATTCATTGATTTTTGCCATTGAAAAACGTCCAGAAATGTTTGAAGCTACTGACTGAATGAAAGGAGCTGGCATCTCACTCTATTTGAATATTCTTTATCATGCTAGGATTAGCAGGAAAAAGCAAAAAATTTCAGAATTGCACCTTGCAATGTGGAGATATTACTGTTTGTGCATTTACAATATTCATTGATTTTTGCCATTGAAAAACGTCCAGAAATGTTTATACCAGAAATGTTTGAAGTTACTGACTGAATGAAAGGAGCTGGCATATCACTCTCTTTGAATCTTCTTTATCATGCTAAGAGGAGCAGGAAAAAGCAAAAAAATTCAGAATTGCACCTTACAATGCGGAGAAATTACTGTTTGTGCATTTTCAATATTCATTGATTTTTGCCATTGAAAAACGTCCAGAAATGATTGAAGCTACTGACTGAATGAAAGGAGCTGGCATCTCACTCTCTTTGAATCTTCTTTATCATGCTAAGAGGAGCAGGAAAAAGCAAAAAATTTCAGAATTGCACCTTGCAATGTGGAGAAATTACTGTTTGTGCATTTACAATATTCATTGATTTTTGCCATTGAAAAACATCATGTTATTCATACCCAGAAATAATTGAAGCTACTGACTGAATGAAAGGAGCTGGCATCTCACTCTCTTTGAATCTTCTTTATCATGCTAAGAGGAGCAGGAAAAAGCAAAACATTTCAGAATTGCACCTTGCAATGCGGAGAAATTACTGTTTGTGCATTTACAATATTCATTGATTTTTGCCATTGAAAAACGTCCAGAAATGATTGAAGCTACTGACTGAATGAAAGGAGCTGGCATCTCACTCTCTTTGAATCTTCTTTATCATGCTAAGAGGAGCAGGAAAAAGCAAAAAATTTCAGAATTGCACCTTGCAATGCGGAGAAATTACTGTTTGTGCATTTACAATATTCATTGATTTTTGCCATTGAAAAACGTCCAGAAATGATTGAAGCTACTGACTGAATGAAAGGAGCTGGCATCTCACTCTCTTTGAATCTTCTTTACCATGCTAAGAGGAGCAGGAAAAAGCAAAAAATTTCAGAATTGCACCTTGCAATGCGGAGAAATTACTGTTTGTGCATTTACAATATTCATTGATTTTTGCCATTGAAAAACATCATGTTATTTATATACCAGAAATGATTGAAGCTACTGACTGAATGAAAGGAGCTGGCATCTCACTCTCTTTGAATCTTCTTTATCATGCTAGGATTAGCAGGAAAAAGCAAAAAATTTCAGAATTGCACCTTGCAATGTGGAGATATTACTGTTTGTGCATTTACAATATTCATTGATTTTTGCCATTGAAAAACGTCCAGAAATGTTTATACCAGAAATGTTTGAAGCTACTGACTGAATGAAAGGAGCTGGCATCTCACTCTCTTTGAATCTTCTTTATCATGCTAAGAGGAGCAGGAAAAAGCAAAAAAATTCAGAATTGCACCTTGCAATGCGGAGAAATTACTGTTTGTGCATTTACAATATTCATTGATTTTTGCCATTGAAAAATGTCCAGAAATGATTGAAGCTACTGACTGAATGAAAGGAGCTGGCATCTCACTCTCTTTGAATCTTCTTTATCATGCTAAGAGGAGCAGGAAAAAGCAAAAAATTTCAGAATTGCACCTTGCAATGCGGAGAAATTACTGTTTGTGCATTTACAATATTCATTGATTTTTGCCATTGAAAAACGTCCAGAAATGATTGAAGCTACTGACTGAATGAAAGGAGCTGGCATCTCACTCTCTTTGAATCTTCTTTATCATGCTAAGAGGAGCAGGAAAAAGCAAAAAATTTCAGAATTGCACCTTGCAATGTGGAGAAATTACTGTTTGTGCATTTACAATATTCATTGATTTTTGCCATTGAAAAACATCATGTTATTCATACCCAGAAATGATTGAAGCTACTGACTGAATGAAAGGAGCTGGCATCTCACTCTCTTTGAATCTTCTTTATCATGCTAAGAGGAGCAGGAAAAAGCAAAACATTTCAGAATTGCACCTTGCAATGCGGAGAAATTACTGTTTGTGCATTTACAATATTCATTGATTTTTGCCATTGAAAAACGTCCAGAAATGATTGAAGCTACTGACTGAATGAAAGGAGCTGGCATCTCACTCTCTTTGAATCTTCTTTATCATGCTAAGAGGAGCAGGAAAAAGCAAAAAATTTCAGAATTGCACCTTGCAATGCGGAGAAATTACTGTTTGTGCATTTACAATATTCATTGATCTTTGCCATTGAAAAACGTCCAGAAATGATTGAAGCTACTGACTGAATGAAAGGAGCTGGCATCTCACTCTCTTTGAATCTTCTTTACCATGCTAAGAGGAGCAGGAAAAAGCAAAAAATTTCAGAATTGCACCTTGCAATGCGGAGAAATTACTGTTTGTGCATTTACAATATTCATTGATTTTTGCCATTGAAAAACATCATGTTATTCATATACCAGAAATGATTGAAGCTACTGACTGAATGAAAGGAGCTGGCATCTCACTCTCTTTGAATCTTCTTTATCATGCTAAGAGGAGCAGGAAAAAGCAAAAAATTTCAGAATTGCACCTTGCAATGCGGAGAAATTACTGTTTGTGCATTTACAATATTCATTGATTTTTGCCATTGAAAAACGTCCAGAAGTGATTGAAGCTACTGACTGAATGAAAGGAGCTGGCATCTCACTCTCTTTGAATCTTCTTTATCATGCTAAGAGGAGCAGGAAAAAGCAAAAAAATTCAGAATTGCACCTTGCAATGCGGAGAAATTACTGTTTGTGCATTTACAATATTCATTGATTTTTGCCATTGAAAAACGTCCAGAAATGATTGAAGCTACTGACTGAATGAAAGGAGCTGGCATCTCACTCTCTTTGAATCTTCTTTACCATGCTAAGAGGAGCAGGAAAAAGCAAAAAATTTCAGAATTGCACCTTGCAATGCGGAGAAATTACTGTTTGTGCAGTTACAATATTCATTGATTTTTGCCATTGAAAAACATCATGTTATTCATATACCAGAAATGATTGAAGCTACTGACTGAATCAAAGGAGCTGGCATCTCACTCTCTTTGAATCTTCTTTATCATGCTAAGAGGAGCAGGAAAAAGCAAAAAATTTCAGAATTGCACCTTGCAATGCGGAGAAATTACTGTTTGTGCATTTACAATATTCATTGATTTTTGTCATTGAAAAACGTCCAGAAATGATTGAAGCTACTGACTGAATGAAAGGAGCTGGCATCTCACTCTCTTTGAATCTTCTTTATCATGCTAAGAGGAGCAGGAAAAAGCAAAAAATTTCAGAATTGCACCTTGCAATGCGGAGAAATTACTGTTTGTGCATTTACAATATTCATTGATTTTTGCCATTGAAAAACGTCCAGAAATGATTGAAGCTACTGACTGAATGAAAGGAGCTGGCATGTAACTCTCTTTGAGTCTTCTTTATCATGCTAAGAGGAGCAGGAAAAAGCAAAAAATTTCAGAATTGCACCTTGCAATGCGGAGAAATTACTCTTTGTGCATTTACAATATTCATTGATTTTTGCCATTGAAAAACATCATGTTATTCATTTACCAGAAATGTTTGAAGCTACTGACTGAATGAAAGAAGCTGGCATCTCACTCTCTTTGAATCTTCTTTATCATGCTAAGAGGAGCAGGAAAAAGCAAAAAATTTCAGAATTCCACCTTACAATTCGGAGAAATTACTGTTTGTGCATATACAATATTCATTGATTTTTGCCATTGAAAAACGTCCAGAAATGTTTGAAGCTACTGACTGAATGAAAGGAGCTGGCATCTCACTCTATTTGAATATTCTTTATCATGCTAGGATTAGCAGGAAAAAGCAAAAAATTTCAGAATTGCACCTTGCAATGTGGAGATATTACTGTTTGTGCATTTACAATATTCATTGATTTTTGCCATTGAAAAACGTCCAGAAATGTTTATACCAGAAATGTTTGAAGCTACTGACTGAATGAAAGGAGCTGGCATCTCACTCTCTTTGAATCTTCTTTATCATGCTAAGAGGAGCAGGAAAAAGCAAAAAAATTCAGAATTGCACCTTGCAATGCGGAGAAATTACTATTTGTGCATTTACAATATTCATTGATTTTTGCCATTGAAAAATGTCCAGAAATGATTGAAGCTACTGACTGAATGAAAGGAGCTGGCATCTCACTCTCTTTGAATCTTCTTTATCATGCTAAGAGGAGCAGGAAAAAGCAAAAAATTTCAGAATTGCACCTTGCAATGCGGAGAAATTACTGTTTGTGCATTTACAATATTCATTGATTTTTGCCATTGAAAAACGTCCAGAAATGATTGAAGCTACTGACTGAATGAAAGGAGCTGGCATCTCACTCTCTTTGAATCTTCTTTATCATGCTAAGAGGAGCAGGAAAAAGCAAAAAATTTCAGAATTGCACCTTGCAATGTGGAGAAATTACTGTTTGTGCATTTACAATATTCATTGATTTTTGCCATTGAAAAACATCATGTTATTCATACCCAGAAATGATTGAAGCTACTGACTGAATGAAAGGAGCTGGCATCTCACTCTCTTTGAATCTTCTTTATCATGCTAAGAGGAGCAGGAAAAAGCAAAACATTTCAGAATTGCACCTTGCAATGCGGAGAAATTACTGTTTGTGCATTTACAATATTCATTGATTTTTGCCATTGAAAAACGTCCAGAAATGATTGAAGCTACTGACTGAATGAAAGGAGCTGGCATCTCACTCTCTTTGAATCTTCTTTATCATGCTAAAAGGAGCAGGAAAAAGCAAAAAATTTCAGAATTGCACCTTGCAATGCGGAGAAATTACTGTTTGTGCATTTACAATATTCATTGATTTTTGCCATTGAAAAACGTCCAGAAATGATTGAAGCTACTGACTGAATGAAAGGAGCTGGCATCTCACTCTCTTTGAATCTTCTTTACCATGCTAAGAGGAGCAGGAAAAAGCAAAAAATTTCAGAATTGCACCTTGCAATGCGGAGAAATTACTGTTTGTGCATTTACAATATTCATTGATTTTTGCCATTGAAAAACATCATGTTATTCATATACCAGAAATGATTGAAGCTACTGACTGAATGAAAGGAGCTGGCATCTCACTCTCTTTGAATCTTCTTTATCATGCTAAGAGGAGCAGGAAAAAGCAAAAAATTTCAGAATTGCACCTTGCAATGCGGAGAAATTACTGTTTGTGCATTTACAATATTCATTGATTATTGCCATTGAAAAACGTCCAGAAATGATTGAAGCTACTGACTGAATGAAAGGAGCTGGCATCTCAATCTCTTTGAATCTTCTTTATCATGCTAAGAGGAGCAGGAAAAAGCAAAAAATTTCAGAATTGCACCTTGCAATGCGGAGAAATTACTGTTTGTGCATTTACAATATTCATTGATTTTTGCCATTGAAAAACGTCCAGAAATGATTGAAGCTACTGACTGAATGAAAGGAGCTGGCATCTCACTCTCTTTGAATCTTCTTTACCATGCTAAGAGGAGCAGGAAAAAGCAAAAAATTTCAGAATTGCACCTTGCAATGCGGAGAAATTACTGTTTGTGCAGTTACAATATTCATTGATTTTTGCCATTGAAAAACATCATGTTATTCATATACCAGAAATGATTGAAGCTACTGACTGAATGAAAGGAGCTGGCATCTCACTCTCTTTGAATCTTCTTTATCATGCTAAGAGGAGCAGGAAAAAGCAAAAAATTTCAGAATTGCACCTTGCAATGCGGAGAAATTACTGTTTGTGCATTTACAATATTCATTGATTTTTGCCATTGAAAAACGTCCAGAAATGATTGAAGCTACTGACTGAATGAAAGGAGCTGGCATCTCACTCTCTTTGAATCTTCTTTATCATGCTAAGAGGAGCAGGAAAAAGCAAAAAATTTCAGAATTGCACCTTGCAATGCGGAGAAATTACTGTTTGTGCATTTACAATATTCATTGATTTTTGCCATTGAAAAACGTCCAGAAATGATTGAAGCTACTGACTGAATGAAAGGAGCTGGCATGTAACTCTCTTTGAGTCTTCTTTATCATGCTAAGAGGAGCAGGAAAAAGCAAAAAATTTCAGAATTGCACCTTGCAATGCGGATAAATTACTCTTTGTGCATTTACAATATTCATTGATTTTTGCCATTGAAAAACATCATGTTATTCATTTACCAGAAATGTTTGAAGCTACTGACTGAATGAAAGAAGCTGGCATCTCACTATCTTTGAATCTTCTTTATCATGCTAAGAGGAGCAGGAAAAAGCAAAAAATTTCAGAATTCCACCTTAAAATGCGGAGAAATTACTGTTTGTGCATATACAATATTCATTGATTTTTGCCATTGAAAAACGTCCAGAAAAGATTGAAGCTACTGACTGAATGAAAGGAGCTGGCATCTCACTCTCTTTGAATCTTCTTTATCATGCTAAGAGGAGCAGGAAAAAGCAAAAAATTTCAGAATTGCACCTTGCAATGCGGAGAAATTACTGTTTGTGCATTTACAATATTCATTGATTTTTGCCATTGAAAAACATCATGTTATTCATATACCAGAAATGTTTGAAGCTACTGACTGAATGAAAGGAGCTGGCATCTCACTCTCTTTGAATCTTCTTTATCATGCTAAGAGGAGCAGGAAAAAGCAAAAAATTTCAGAATTGCACCTTGCAATGCGGAGAAATTACTGTTTGTGCATTTACAATATTCATTGATTTTTGCCATTGAAAAACGTCCAGAAATGATTGAAGCTACTGACTGAATGAAAGGAGCTGGCATCTCACTCTCTTTGAATCTTCTTTATCATGCTAAGAGGAGCAGGAAAAAGCAAAAAAATTCAGAATTGCACCTTGCAATGCGGAGAAATTACTGTTTGTGCATTTACAATATTCATTGATTTTTGCCATTGAAAAACATCATGTTATTCATATACCAGAAATGATTGAAGCTACTGACTGAATGAAAGGAGCGGGCATCTCACTCTCTTTGAATCTTCTTTATCATGCTAAGAGGAGCAGGAAAAAGCAAAAAATTTCAGAATTGCACGTTGCAATGCGGAGAAATTACTGTTTGTGCATTTACAATATTCATTGATTTTTGCCATTGAAAAACGTCCAGAAATGATTGAAGCTACTGACTGAATGAAAGGAGCTGGCATCTCACTCTCTTTGAATCTTCTTTATCATGCTAGGATTAGCAGGAAAAAGCAAAAAATTTCAGAATTGCACCTTGCAATGTGGAGATATTACTGTTTGTGCATTTACAATATTCATTGATTTTTGCCATTGAAAAACGTCCAGAAATGTTTGAAGCTACTGACTGAATGAAAGGAGCTGGCATGTCACTCTCTTTGAATCTTCTTTATCATGCTAGGATTAGCAGGAAAAAGCAAAAAATTTCAGAATTGCACCTTGCAATGTGGAGATATTACTGTTTGTGCATTTACAATATTCATTGATTTTTGCCATTGAAAAACGTACAGAAATGTTTGAAGCTACTGACTGAATGAAAGGAGCTGGCATCTCACTCTCTTTGAATCTTCTTTATCATGCTAGGAGTAGCAGGAAAAAGCAAAAAATTTCAGAATTGCACCTTGCAATGTGGAGATATTACTGTTTGTGCATTTACAATATTCATTGATTTTTGCCATTGAAAAACGTCCAGAAATGTTTGAAGCTACTGACTGAATGAAAGGAGCTGGCATCTCACTCTCTTTGAATCTTCTTTATCATGCTAGGATTAGCAGGAAAAAGCAAAAAATTTCAGAATTGCACCTTGCAATGTGGAGATATTACTGTTTGTGCATTTACAATATTCATTGATTTTTGCCATTAAAAAACATCATGTTATTCATATACCAGAAATGTTTGAGGCTACTGACTGAATGAAAGGACCTGGCATCTCACTCTCTTTGAATCTTCTTTATCATGCTAGGATTAGCAGGAAAAAGCAAAAAATTTCAGAATTGCACCTTGCAATGTGGAGATATTACTGTTTGTGCATTTACAATATTCATTGATTTTTGCCATTGAAAAACGTCCAGAAATGTTTGAAGCTACTGACTGAATGAAAGGAGCTGGCATCTCACTCTATTTGAATATTCTTTATCATGCTAGGATTAGCAGGAAAAAGCAAAAAATTTCAGAATTGCACCTTGCAATGTGGAGATATTACTGTTTGTGCATTTACAATATTCATTGATTTTTGCCATTGAAAAACGTCCAGAAATGTTTGAAGCTACTGACTGAATGAAAGGAGCTGGCATCTCACTCTATTTGAATATTCTTTATCATGCTAGGATTAGCAGGAAAAAGCAAAAAATTTCAGAATTGCACCTTGCAATGTGGAGATATTACTGTTTGTGCATTTACAATATTCATTGATTTTTGCCATTGAAAAACGTCCAGAAATGTTTATACCAGAAATATTTGAAGTTACTGACTGAATGAAAGGAGCTGGCATCTCACTCTCTTTGAATCTTCTTTATCATGCTAAGAGGAGCAGGAAAAAGCAAAAAAATTCAGAATTGCACCTTGCAATGCGGAGAAATTACTGTTTGTGCATTTTCAATATTCATTGATTTTTGCCATTGAAAAACGTCCAGAAATGATTGAAGCTACTGACTGAATGAAAGGAGCTGGCATCTCACTCTCTTTGAATCTTCTTTATCATGCTAAGAGGAGCAGGAAAAAGCAAAAAATTTCAGAATTGCACCTTGCAATGCGGAGAAATTACTGTTTGTGCATTTACAATATTCATTGATTTTTGCCATTGAAAAACGTCCAGAAATGATTGAAGCTACTGACTGAATGAAAGGAGCTGGCATCTCACTCTCTTTGAATCTTCTTTATCATGCTAAGAGGAGCAGGAAAAAGCAAAAAATTTCAGAATTGCACCTTGCAATGTGGAGAAATTACTGTTTGTGCATTTACAATATTCATTGATTTTTGCCATTGAAAAACATCATGTTATTCATACCCAGAAATGATTGAAGCTACTGACTGAATGAAAGGAGCTGGCATCTCACTCTCTTTGAATCTTCTTTATCATGCTAAGAGGAGCAGGAAAAAGCAAAAAATTTCAGAATTGCACCTTGCAATGCGGAGAAATTACTGTTTGTGCATTTACAATATTCATTGATTTTTGCCATTGAAAAACGTCCAGAAATGATTGAAGCTACTGACTGAATGAAAGGAGCTGGCATCTCACTCTCTTTGAATCTTCTTTACCATGCTAAGAGGAGCAGGAAAAAGCAAAAAATTTCAGAATTGCACCTTGCAATGCGGAGAAATTACTGTTTGTGCATTTACAATATTCATTGATTTTTGCCATTGAAAAACATCATGTTATTCATATACCAGAAATGATTGAAGCTACTGACTGAATGAAAGGAGCTGGCATCTCACTCTCTTTGAATCTTCTTTATCATGCTAAGAGGAGCAGGAAAAAGCAAAAAATTTCAGAATTGCACCTTGCAATGCGGAGAAATTACTCTTTGTGCATTTACAATATTCATTGATTTTTGCCATTGAAAAACGTCCAGAAAAGATTGAAGCTACTGACTGAATGAAAGGAGCTGGCATCTCACTCTCTTTGAATCTTCTTTATCATGCTAAGAGGAGCAGGAAAAAGCAAAAAATTTCAGAATTGCACCTTGCAATGCGGAGAAATTACTGTTTGTGCATTTACAATATTCATTGATTTTTGCCATTGAAAAACATCATGTTATTCATATACCAGAAATGTTTGAAGCTACTGACTGAATGAAAGGAGCTGGCATCTCACTCTCTTTGAATCTTCTTTATCATGCTAAGAGGAGCAGGAAAAAGCAAAAAATTTCAGAATTGCACCTTGCAATGCGGAGAAATTACTGTTTGTGCATTTACAATATTCATTGATTTTTGCCATTGAAAAACGTCCAGAAATGATTGAAGCTACTGACTGAATGAAAGGAGCTGGCATCTCACTCTCTTTGAATCTTCTTTATCATGCTAAGAGGAGCAGGAAAAAGCAAAAAAATTCAGAATTGCACCTTGCAATGCGGAGAAATTACTGTTTGTGCATTTACAATATTCATTGATTTTTGCCATTGAAAAACATCATGTTATTCATATACCAGAAATGATTGAAGCTTCTGACTGAATGAAAGGAGCGGGCATCTCATTCTCTTTGAATCTTCTTTTTCATGCTAAGAGGAGCAGGAAAAAGCAAAAAATTTCAGAATTGCACCTTGCAATGCGGAGAAATTACTGTTTGTGCATTTACAATATTCATTGATTTTTGCCATTGAAAAACGTCCAGAAATGATTGAAGCTACTGACTGAATGAAAGGAGCTGGCATCTCACTCTCTTTGAATCTTCTTTATCATGCTAAGAGGAGCAGGAAAAAGCAAAAAATTTCAGAATTGCACCTTGCAATGCGGAGAAATTACTGCTTGTGCATTTACAATATTCATTGATTTTTGCCATTGAAAAACGTCCAGAAATGATTGAAGCTACTGACTGAATGAAAGAAGCTGGCATCTCACTCTCTTTAAATCTTTATCATGCTAAGAGGAGCAGGAAAAAGCAAAAAATTTCAGAATTGCACCTTGCAATGCGGAGAAATTACTGTTTGTGCATTTACAATATTCATAGATTTTTGCCATTGAAAAACGTCCAGAAATGTTTGAAGCTACTGACTGAATGAAAGGAGCTGGCATCTCACTCTCTTTGAATCTTCTTTATCATGCTAGGATTAGCAGGAAAAAGCAAAAAATTTCAGAATTGCACCTTGCAATGTGGAGATATTACTGTTTGTGCATTTACAATATTCATTGATTTTTGCCATTGAAAAACGTCCAGAAATGTTTGAAGCTACTGACTGAATGAAAGGAGCTGGCATCTCACTCTCTTTGAATCTTCTTTATCATGCTAGGATTAGCAGGAAAAAGCAAAAAATTTCAGAATTGCACCTTGCAATATGGAGATATTACTGTTTGTGCATTTACAATATTCATTGATTTTTGCCATTGAAAAACATCATGTTATTCATATACCAGAAATGTTTGAAGCTACTGACTGAATGAAAGGAGCTGGCATCTCATTCTCTTTGAATCTTCTTTATCATGCTAGGATTAGCAGGAAAAAGCAAAAAATTTCAGAATTGAACCTTGCAATGTGGAGATATTACTGTTTGTGCATTTACAATATTCATTGATTTTTGCCATTGAAAAACGTCCAGAAATGTTTGAAGCTACTGACTGAATGAAAGGAGCTGGCATCTCACTCTATTTGAATCTTCTTTATCATGCTAGGATTAGCAGGAAAAAGCAAAAAATTTCAGAATTGCACCTTGCAATGTGGAGATATTACTGTTTGTGCATTTACAATATTCATTGATTTTTGCCATTGAAAAACGTCCAGAAATGTTTGAAGCTACTGACTGAATGAAAGGAGCTGGCATCTCACTCTCTTTGAATCTTCTTTATCATGCTAGGATTAGCAGGAAAAAGCAAAAAATTTCAGAATTGCACCTTGCAATATGGAGATATTACTGTTTGTGCATTTACAATATTCATTGATTTTTGCCATTGAAAAACATCATGTTATTCATATACCAGAAATGTTTGAAGCTACTGACTGAATGAAAGGAGCTGGCATCTCATTCTCTTTGAATCTTCTTTATCATGCTAGGATTAGCAGGAAAAAGCAAAAAATTTCAGAATTGAACCTTGCAATGTGGAGATATTACTGTTTGTGCATTTACAATATTCATTGATTTTTGCCATTGAAAAACGTCCAGAAATGTTTATACCAGAAATGTTTGAAGCTACTGACTGAATGAAAGGAGCTGGCATCTCACTCTCTTTGAATCTTCTTTATCATGCTAAGAGGAGCAGGAAAAAGCAAAAAATTTCAGAATTGCACCTTGCAATGCGGAGAAATTACTGTTTGTGCATTTACAATATTCATTGATTTTTGCCATTGAAAAACGTCCAGAAATGACTGAAGCTACTGACTGAATGAAAGGAGCTGGCATCTCACTCTCTTTGAATCTTCTTTATCATGCTAAGAGGAGCAGGAAAAAGCAAAAAATTTCAGAATTGCACCTTGCAATGCGGAGAAATTACTGTTTGTGCATTTACAATATTCATTGATTTTTGCCATTGAAAAACGTCCAGAAATGATTGAAGCTACTGACTGAATGAAAAGAGCTGGCATCTCACTCTCTTTGAATCTTCTTTATCATGCTAAGAGGAGCAGGAAAAAGCAAAAAATTTCAGAATTGCACCTTGCAATGCGGAGAAATTACTGTTTGTGCATTTACAATATTCATTGATTTTTGCCATTGAAAAACATCATGTTATTCATATACCAGAAATGATTGAAGCTACTGACTGAATGAAAGGAGCTGGCATCTCACTCTCTTTGAATCTTCTTTATCATGCTAAGAGGAGCAGGAAAAAGCAAAAAATTTCAGAATTGCACCTTGCAATGCGGAGAAATTACTGTTTGTGCATTTACAATATTCATTGATTTTTGCCATTGAAAAACGTCCAGAAATGATTGAAGCTACTGACTGAATGAAAGGAGCTGGCATCTCACTCTCTTTGAATCTTCTTTATCATGCTAAGAGGAGCAGGAAAAAGCAAAAAATTTCAGAATTGCACCTTGCAATGTGGAGATATTACTGTTTGTGCATTTACAATATTCATTGATTTTTGCCATTGAAAAACGTCCAGAAATGTTTATACCAGAAATGTTTGAAGCTACTGACTGAATGAAAGGAGCTGGCATCTCACTCTCTTTGAATCTTCTTTATCATGCTAAGAGGAGCAGGAAAAAGCAAAAAATTTCAGAATTGCACCTTGCAATGCGGAGAAATTACTGTTTGTGCATTTACAATATTCATTGATTTTTGCCATTGAAAAACGTCCAGAAATGACTGAAGCTACTGACTGAATGAAAGGAGCTGGCATCTCACTCTCTGAATCTTCTTTATCATGCTAAGAGGAGCAGGAAAAAGCAAAAAATTTCAGAATTGCACCTTGCAATGCGGAGAAATTACTGTTTGTGCATTTACAATATTCATTGATTTTTGCCATTGAAAAACATCCAGAAATGATTGAAGCTACTGACTGAATGAAAGGAGCTGGCATCTCACTCTCTTTGAATCTTCTTTATCATGCTAGGATTAGCAGGAAAAAGCAAAAAATTTCAGAATTGCACCTTGCAATGTGGAGATATTACTGTTTGTGCATTTACAATATTCATTGATTTTTGCCATTGAAAAACATGTTTTTCATATACCAGAAATGTTTGAAGCTACTGACTGAATGAAAGGAGCTGGCATATCACTCTCTTTGAATCTTCTTTATCATGCTAGGATTAACAGGAAAAAGCTAAAAATTTCAGAATTGCACCGTGCAATGTGGAGATATTACTGTTTGTGCATTTACAATATTCATTGATTTTTGCCATTGAAAAACATGTTTTTCATATACCAGAAATGTTTGAAGCTACTGACTGAATGAAAGGAGCTGGCATCTCACTCTCTTTGAATCTTCTTTATCATGCTAGGATTAACAGGAAAAAGCTAAAAATTTCAGAATTGCACCGTGCAATGTGGAGATATTACTGTTTGTGCATTTACAATATTCATTGATTTTTGCCATTGAAAAACATGTTTTTCATATACCAGAAATGTTTGAAGCTACTGACTGAATGAAAGGAGCTGGCATCTCACTCTCTTTGAATCTTCTTTATCATGCTAGGATTAACAGGAAAAAGCAAAAAATTTCAGAATTGCACCTTGCAATGTGGAGATATTACTGTTTGTGCATTTACAATATTCATTGATTTTTGCCATTGAAAAACATGTTTTTCATATACCAGAAATGTTTGAAGCTACTGACTGAAAGGAGCTGGCATCTCACTCTCTTTGAATCTTCTTTATCATGCTAGGATTAACAGGAAAAAGCAAAAAATTTCAGAATTGCACCGTGCAATGTGGAGATATTACTGTTTGTGCATTTACAATATTCATTGATTTTTGCCATTGAAAAACATGTTTTTCATATACCAGAAATGTTTGAAGCTACTGACTGAATGAAAGGAGCTGGCATCTCACTCTCTTTGAATCTTCTTTATCATGCTAGGATTAGCAGGAAAAAGCAAAAAATTTCAGAATTGCACCTTGCAATGTGGAGATATTACTGTTTGTGCATTTACAATATTCATTGATTTTTGCCATTGAAAAACATGTTTTTCATATACCAGAAATGTTTGAAGCTACTGACTGAATGAAAGGAGCTGGCATCTCACTCTCTTTGAATCTTCTTTATCATGCTAGGATTAGCAGGAAAAAGCAAAAAATTTCAGAATTGCACCTTGCAATGTGGAGATATTACTGTTTGTGCATTTACAATATTCATTGATTTTTGCCATTGAAAAACATGTTTTTCATATACCAGAAATGTTTGAAGCTACTGACTGAATGAAAGGAGCGGGCATCTCATTCTCTTTGAATCTTCTTTTTCATGCTAAGAGGAGCAGGAAAAAGCAAAAAATTTCAGAATTGCACCTTGCAATGCGGAGAAATTACTGTTTGTGCATTTACAATATTCATTGATTTTGCCATTGAAAAACGTCCAGAAATGATTGAAGCTACTGACTGAATGAAAGGAGCTGGCATCTCACTCTCTTTGAATCTTCTTTATCATGCTAAGAGGAGCAGGAAAAAGCAAAAAATTTCAGAATTGCACCTTGCAATGCGGAGAAATTACTGCTTGTGCATTTACAATATTCATTGATTTTTGCCATTGAAAAACGTCCAGAAATGATTGAAGCTACTGACTGAATGAAAGGAGCTGGCATCTCACTCTCTTTGAATCTTTATCATGCTAAGAGGAGCAGGAAAAAGCAAAAAATTTCAGAATTGCACCTTGCAATGCGGAGAAATTACTGTTTGTGCATTTACAATATTCATAGATTTTTGCCATTGAAAAACGTCCAGAAATGTTTGAAGCTACTGACTGAATGAAAGGAGCTGGCATCTCACTCTCTTTGAATCTTCTTTATCATGCTAGGATTAGCAGGAAAAAGCAAAAAATTTCAGAATTGCACCTTGCAATGTGGAGATATTACTGTTTGTGCATTTACAATATTCATTGATTTTTGCCATTGAAAAACGTCCAGAAATGTTTGAAGCTACTGACTGAATGAAAGGAGCTGGCATCTCACTCTCTTTGAATCTTCTTTATCATGCTAGGAGTAGCAGGAAAAAGCAAAAAATTTCAGAATTGCACCTTGCAATGTGGAGATATTACTGTTTGTGCATTTACAATATTCATTGATTTTTGCCATTGAAAAACGTCCAGAAATGTTTGAAGCTACTGACTGAATGAAAGGAGCTGGCATCTCACTCTCTTTGAATCTTCTTTATCATGCTAGGATTAGCAGGAAAAAGCAAAAAATTTCAGAATTGCACCTTGCAATATGGAGATATTACTGTTTGTGCATTTACAATATTCATTGATTTTTGCCATTGAAAAACATCATGTTATTCATATACCAGAAATGTTTGAAGCTACTGACTGAATGAAAGGAGCTGGCATCTCATTCTCTTTGAATCTTCTTTATCATGCTAGGATTAGCAGGAAAAAGCAAAAAATTTCAGAATTGAACCTTGCAATGTGGAGATATTACTGTTTGTGCATTTACAATATTCATTGATTTTTGCCATTGAAAAACGTCCAGAAATGTTTGAAGCTACTGACTGAATGAAAGGAGCTGGCATCTCACTCTCTTTGAATCTTCTTTATCATGCTAGGATTAGCAGGAAAAAGCAAAAAATTTCAGAATTGCACCTTGCAATATGGAGATATTACTGTTTGTGCATTTACAATATTCATTGATTTTTGCCATTGAAAAACATCATGTTATTCATATACCAGAAATGTTTGAAGCTACTGACTGAATGAAAGGAGCTGGCATCTCATTCTCTTTGAATCTTCTTTATCATGCTAGGATTAGCAGGAAAAAGCAAAAAATTTCAGAATTGAACCTTGCAATGTGGAGATATTACTGTTTGTGCATTTACAATATTCATTGATTTTTGCCATTGAAAAACGTCCAGAAATGTTTATACCAGAAATGTTTGAAGCTACTGACTGAATGAAAGGAGCTGGCATCTCACTCTCTTTGAATCTTCTTTATCATGCTAAGAGGAGCAGGAAAAAGCAAAAAATTTCAGAATTGCACCTTGCAATGCGGAGAAATTACTGTTTGTGCATTTACAATATTCATTGATTTTTGCCATTGAAAAACGTCCAGAAATGACTGAAGCTACTGACTGAATGAAAGGAGCTGGCATCTCACTCTCTTTGAATCTTCTTTATCATGCTAAGAGGAGCAGGAAAAAGCAAAAAATTTCAGAATTGCACCTTGCAATGCGGAGAAATTACTGTTTGTGCATTTACAATATTCATTGATTTTTGCCATTGAAAAACGTCCAGAAATGATTGAAGCTACTGACTGAATGAAAAGAGCTGGCATCTCACTCTCTTTGAATCTTCTTTATCATGCTAAGAGGAGCAGGAAAAAGCAAAAAATTTCAGAATTGCACCTTGCAATGCGGAGAAATTACTGTTTGTGCATTTACAATATTCATTGATTTTTGCCATTGAAAAACATCATGTTATTCATATACCAGAAATGATTGAAGCTACTGACTGAATGAAAGGAGCTGGCATCTCACTCTCTTTGAATCTTCTTTATCATGCTAAGAGGAGCAGGAAAAAGCAAAAAATTTCAGAATTGCACCTTGCAATGCGGAGAAATTACTGTTTGTGCATTTACAATATTCATTGATTTTTGCCATTGAAAAACGTCCAGAAATGATTGAAGCTACTGACTGAATGAAAGGAGCTGGCATCTCACTCTCTTTGAATCTTCTTTATCATGCTAAGAGGAGCAGGAAAAAGCAAAAAATTTCAGAATTGCACCTTGCAATGTGGAGATATTACTGTTTGTGCATTTACAATATTCATTGATTTTTGCCATTGAAAAACGTCCAGAAATGTTTATACCAGAAATGTTTGAAGCTACTGACTGAATGAAAGGAGCTGGCATCTCACTCTCTTTGAATCTTCTTTATCATGCTAAGAGGAGCAGGAAAAAGCAAAAAATTTCAGAATTGCACCTTGCAATGCGGAGAAATTACTGTTTGTGCATTTACAATATTCATTGATTTTTGCCATTGAAAAACGTCCAGAAATGATTGAAGCTACTGACTGAATGAAAAGAGCTGGCATCTCACTCTCTTTGAATCTTCTTTATCATGCTAAGAGGAGCAGGAAAAAGCAAAAAATTTCAGAATTGCACCTTGCAATGCGGAGAAATTACTGTTTGTGCATTTACAATATTCATTGATTTTTGCCATTGAAAAACATCATGTTATTCATATACCAGAAATGATTGAAGCTACTGACTGAATGAAAGGAGCTGGCATCTCACTCTCTTTGAATCTTCTTTATCATGCTAAGAGGAGCAGGAAAAAGCAAAAAATTTCAGAATTGCACCTTGCAATGCGGAGAAATTACTGTTTGTGCATTTACAATATTCATTGATTTTTGCCATTGAAAAACGTCCAGAAATGATTGAAGCTACTGACTGAATGAAAGGAGCTGGCATCTCACTCTCTTTGAATCTTCTTTATCATGCTAAGAGGAGCAGGAAAAAGCAAAAAATTTCAGAATTGCACCTTGCAATGTGGAGATATTACTGTTTGTGCATTTACAATATTCATTGATTTTTGCCATTGAAAAACGTCCAGAAATGTTTATACCAGAAATGTTTGAAGCTACTGACTGAATGAAAGGAGCTGGCATCTCACTCTCTTTGAATCTTCTTTATCATGCTAAGAGGAGCAGGAAAAAGCAAAAAATTTCAGAATTGCACCTTGCAATGCGGAGAAATTACTGTTTGTGCATTTACAATATTCATTGATTTTTGCCATTGAAAAACGTCCAGAAATGACTGAAGCTACTGACTGAATGAAAGGAGCTGGCATCTCACTCTCTGAATCTTCTTTATCATGCTAAGAGGAGCAGGAAAAAGCAAAAAATTTCAGAATTGCACCTTGCAATGCGGAGAAATTACTGTTTGTGCATTTACAATATTCATTGATTTTTGCCATTGAAAAACATCCAGAAATGATTGAAGCTACTGACTGAATGAAAGGAGCTGGCATCTCACTCTCTTTGAATCTTCTTTATCATGCTAGGATTAGCAGGAAAAAGCAAAAAATTTCAGAATTGCACCTTGCAATGTGGAGATATTACTGTTTGTGCATTTACAATATTCATTGATTTTTGCCATTGAAAAACATGTTTTTCATATACCAGAAATGTTTGAAGCTACTGACTGAATGAAAGGAGCTGGCATCTCACTCTCTTTGAATCTTCTTTATCATGCTAGGATTAACAGGAAAAAGCTAAAAATTTCAGAATTGCACCGTGCAATGTGGAGATATTACTGTTTGTGCATTTACAATATTCATTGATTTTTGCCATTGAAAAACATGTTTTTCATATACCAGAAATGTTTGAAGCTACTGACTGAATGAAAGGAGCTGGCATCTCACTCTCTTTGAATCTTCTTTATCATGCTAGGATTAGCAGGAAAAAGCAAAAAATTTCAGAATTGCACCTTGCAATGTGGAGATATTACTGTTTGTGCATTTACAATATTCATTGATTTTTGCCATTGAAAAACGTTTTTCATATACCAGAAATGTTTGAAGCTACTGACTGAATGAAAGGAGCTGGCATCTCACTCTCTTTGAATCTTCTTTATCATGCTAGGATTAACAGGAAAAAGCTAAAAATTTCAGAATTGCACCGTGCAATGTGGAGATATTACTGTTTGTGCATTTACAATATTCATTGATTTTTGCCATTGAAAAACATGTTTTTCATATACCAGAAATGTTTGAAGCTACTGACTGAATGAAAGGAGCTGGCATCTCACTCTCTTTGAATCTTCTTTATCATGCTAGGATTAGCAGGAAAAAGCAAAAAATTTCAGAATTGCACCTTGCAATGTGGAGATATTACTGTTTGTGCATTTACAATATTCATTGATTTTTGCCATTGAAAAACATGTTTTTCATATACCAGAAATGTTTGAAGCTACTGACTGAATGAAAGGAGCTGGCATCTCACTCTCTTTGAATCTTCTTTATCATGCTAGGATTAACAGGAAAAAGCAAAAAATTTCAGAATTGCACCTTGCAATGTGGAGATATTACTGTTTGTGCATTTACAATATTCATTGATTTTTGCCATTGAAAAACATGTTTTTCATATACCAGAAATGTTTGAAGCTACTGACTGAATGAAAGGAGCTGGCATCTCACTCTCTTTGAATCTTCTTTATCATGCTAGGATTAGCAGGAAAAAGCAAAAAATTTCAGAATTGCACCTTGCAATGTGGAGATATTACTGTTTGTGCATTTACAATATTCATTGATTTTTGCCATTGAAAAACATGTTTTTCATATACCAGAAATGTTTGAAGCTACTGACTGAATGAAAGGAGCTGGCATCTCACTCTCTTTGAATCTTCTTTATCATGCTAGGATTAACAGGAAAAAGCTAAAAATTTCAGAATTGCACCGTGCAATGTGGAGATATTACTGTTTGTGCATTTACAATATTCATTGATTTTTGCCATTGAAAAACATGTTTTTCATATACCAGAAATGTTTGAAGCTACTGACTGAATGAAAGGAGCTGGCATCTCACTCTCTTTGAATCTTCTTTATCATGCTAGGATTAGCAGGAAAAAGGAAAAATTTCAGAATTGCACCTTGCAATGTGGAGATATTACTGTTTGTGCATTTACAATATTCATTGATTTTTGCCATTGAAAAACATGTTTTTCATATACCAGAAATGTTTGAAGCTACTGACTGAATGAAAGGAGCTGGCATCTCACTCTCTTTGAATCTTCTTTATCATGCTAGGATTAACAGGAAAAAGCTAAAAATTTCAGAATTGCACCGTGCAATGTGGAGATATTACTGTTTGTGCATTTACAATATTCATTGATTTTTGCCATTGAAAAACATGTTTTTCATATACCAGAAATGTTTGAAGCTACTGACTGAATGAAAGGAGCTGGCATCTCACTCTCTTTGAATCTTCTTTATCATGCTAGGATTAGCAGGAAAAAGCAAAAAATTTCAGAATTGCACCTTGCAATGTGGAGATATTACTGTTTGTGCATTTACAATATTCATTGATTTTTGCCATTGAAAAACATGTTTTTCATATACCAGAAATGTTTGAAGCTACTGACTGAATGAAAGGAGCTGGCATCTCACTCTCTTTGAATCTTCTTTATCATGCTAGGATTAACAGGAAAAAGCAAAAAATTTCAGAATTGCACCTTGCAATGTGGAGATATTACTGTTTGTGCATTTACAATATTCATTGATTTTTGCCATTGAAAAACATGTTTTTCATATACCAGAAATGTTTGAAGCTACTGACTGAATGAAAGGAGCTGGCATCTCACTCTCTTTGAATCTTCTTTATCATGCTAGGATTAACAGGAAAAAGCTAAAAATTTCAGAATTGCACCGTGCAATGTGGAGATATTACTGTTTGTGCATTTACAATATTCATTGATTTTTGCCATTGAAAAACATGTTTTTCATATACCAGAAATGTTTGAAGCTACTGACTGAATGAAAGGAGCTGGCATCTCACTCTCTTTGAATCTTCTTTATCATGCTAGGATTAGCAGGAAAAAGCAAAAAATTTCAGAATTGCACCTTGCAATGTGGAGATATTACTGTTTGTGCATTTACAATATTCATTGATTTTTGCCATTGAAAAACATGTTTTTCATATACCAGAAATGTTTGAAGCTACTGACTGAATGAAAGGAGCTGGCATCTCACTCTCTTTGAATCTTCTTTATCATGCTAAGAGGAGCAGGAAAAAGCAAAAAATTTCAGAATTGCACCTTGCAATGCGGAGAAATTACTGTTTGTGCATTTACAATATTCATTGATTTTTGCCATTGAAAAACGTCCAGAAATGATTGAAGCTACTGACTGAATGAAAGGAGCTGGCATCTCACTCTCTTTGAATCTTCTTTATCATGCTAAAAGGAGCAGGAAAAAGCAAAAAATTTCAGAATTGCACCTTGCAATGCGGAGAAATTACTGTTTGTGCATTTACAATATTCATTGATTTTTGCCATTGAAAAACGTCCAGAAATGATTGAAGCTACTGACTGAATGAAAGGAGCTGGCATCTCAGTCTCTTTGAATCTTCTTTACCATGCTAAGAGGAGCAGGAAAAAGCAAAAAATTTCAGAATTGCACCTTGCAATGCGGAGAAATTACTGTTTGTGCATTTACAATATTCATTGATTTTTGCCATTGAAAAACATCCTGTTATTCATATACCAGAAATGATTGAAGCTACTGACTGAATGAAAGGAGCTGGCATCTCACTCTCTTTGAATCTTCTTTATCATGCTAAGAGGAGCAGGAAAAAGCAAAAAATTTCAGAATTGCACCTTGCAATGCGGAGAAATTACTGTTTGTGCATTTACAATATTCATTGATTATTGCCATTGAAAAACGTCCAGAAATGATTGAAGCTACTGACTGAATGAAAGGAGCTGGCATCTCAATCTCTTTGAATCTTCTTTATCATGCTAAGAGGAGCAGGAAAAAGCAAAAAATTTCAGAATTGCACCTTGCAATGCGGAGAAATTACTGTTTGTGCATTTACAATATTCATTGATTTTTGCCATTGAAAAACGTCCAGAAATGATTGAAGCTACTGACTGAATGAAAGGAGCTGGCATCTCACTCTCTTTGAATCTTCTTTACCATGCTAAGAGGAGCAGGAAAAAGCAAAAAATTTCAGAATTGCACCTTGCAATGCGGAGAAATTACTGTTTGTGCAGTTACAATATTCATTGATTTTTGCCATTGAAAAACATCATGTTATTCATATACCAGAAATGATTGAAGCTACTGACTGAATGAAAGGAGCTGGCATCTCACTCTCTTTGAATCTTCTTTATCATGCTAGGATTAACAGGAAAAAGCTAAAAATTTCAGAATTGCACCGTGCAATGTGGAGATATTACTGTTTGTGCATTTACAATATTCATTGATTTTTGCCATTGAAAAACATGTTTTTCATATACCAGAAATGTTTGAAGCTACTGACTGAATGAAAGGAGCTGGCATCTCACTCTCTTTGAATCTTCTTTATCATGCTAGGATTAGCAGGAAAAAGCAAAAAATTTCAGAATTGCACCTTGCAATGTGGAGATATTACTGTTTGTGCATTTACAATATTCATTGATTTTTGCCATTGAAAAACGTTTTTCATATACCAGAAATGTTTGAAGCTACTGACTGAATGAAAGGAGCTGGCATCTCACTCTCTTTGAATCTTCTTTATCATGCTAGGATTAACAGGAAAAAGCTAAAAATTTCAGAATTGCACCGTGCAATGTGGAGATATTACTGTTTGTGCATTTACAATATTCATTGATTTTTGCCATTGAAAAACATGTTTTTCATATACCAGAAATGTTTGAAGCTACTGACTGAATGAAAGGAGCTGGCATCTCACTCTCTTTGAATCTTCTTTATCATGCTAGGATTAGCAGGAAAAAGCAAAAAATTTCAGAATTGCACCTTGCAATGTGGAGATATTACTGTTTGTGCATTTACAATATTCATTGATTTTTGCCATTGAAAAACATGTTTTTCATATACCAGAAATGTTTGAAGCTACTGACTGAATGAAAGGAGCTGGCATCTCACTCTCTTTGAATCTTCTTTATCATGCTAGGATTAACAGGAAAAAGCAAAAAATTTCAGAATTGCACCTTGCAATGTGGAGATATTACTGTTTGTGCATTTACAATATTCATTGATTTTTGCCATTGAAAAACATGTTTTTCATATACCAGAAATGTTTGAAGCTACTGACTGAATGAAAGGAGCTGGCATCTCACTCTCTTTGAATCTTCTTTATCATGCTAGGATTAGCAGGAAAAAGCAAAAAATTTCAGAATTGCACCTTGCAATGTGGAGATATTACTGTTTGTGCATTTACAATATTCATTGATTTTTGCCATTGAAAAACATGTTTTTCATATACCAGAAATGTTTGAAGCTACTGACTGAATGAAAGGAGCTGGCATCTCACTCTCTTTGAATCTTCTTTATCATGCTAGGATTAACAGGAAAAAGCTAAAAATTTCAGAATTGCACCGTGCAATGTGGAGATATTACTGTTTGTGCATTTACAATATTCATTGATTTTTGCCATTGAAAAACATGTTTTTCATATACCAGAAATGTTTGAAGCTACTGACTGAATGAAAGGAGCTGGCATCTCACTCTCTTTGAATCTTCTTTATCATGCTAGGATTAGCAGGAAAAAGGAAAAATTTCAGAATTGCACCTTGCAATGTGGAGATATTACTGTTTGTGCATTTACAATATTCATTGATTTTTGCCATTGAAAAACATGTTTTTCATATACCAGAAATGTTTGAAGCTACTGACTGAATGAAAGGAGCTGGCATCTCACTCTCTTTGAATCTTCTTTATCATGCTAGGATTAACAGGAAAAAGCAAAAAATTTCAGAATTGCACCTTGCAATGTGGAGATATTACTGTTTGTGCATTTACAATATTCATTGATTTTTGCCATTGAAAAACATGTTTTTCATATACCAGAAATGTTTGAAGCTACTGACTGAATGAAAGGAGCTGGCATCTCACTCTCTTTGAATCTTCTTTATCATGCTAGGATTAACAGGAAAAAGCTAAAAATTTCAGAATTGCACCGTGCAATGTGGAGATATTACTGTTTGTGCATTTACAATATTCATTGATTTTTGCCATTGAAAAACATGTTTTTCATATACCAGAAATGTTTGAAGCTACTGACTGAATGAAAGGAGCTGGCATCTCACTCTCTTTGAATCTTCTTTATCATGCTAGGATTAGCAGGAAAAAGCAAAAAATTTCAGAATTGCACCTTGCAATGTGGAGATATTACTGTTTGTGCATTTACAATATTCATTGATTTTTGCCATTGAAAAACATGTTTTTCATATACCAGAAATGTTTGAAGCTACTGACTGAATGAAAGGAGCTGGCATCTCACTCTCTTTGAATCTTCTTTATCATGCTAAGAGGAGCAGGAAAAAGCAAAAAATTTCAGAATTGCACCTTGCAATGCGGAGAAATTACTGTTTGTGCATTTACAATATTCATTGATTTTTGCCATTGAAAAACGTCCAGAAATGATTGAAGCTACTGACTGAATGAAAGGAGCTGGCATCTCACTCTCTTTGAATCTTCTTTATCATGCTAAGAGGAGCAGGAAAAAGCAAAAAATTTCAGAATTGCACCTTGCAATGTGGAGAAATTACTGTTTGTGCATTTACAATATTCATTGATTTTTGCCATTGAAAAACATCATGTTATTCATACCCAGAAATGATTGAAGCTACTGACTGAATGAAAGGAGCTGGCATCTCACTCTCTTTGAATCTTCTTTATCATGCTAAGAGGAGCAGGAAAAAGCAAAACATTTCAGAATTGCACCTTGCAATGCGGAGAAATTACTGTTTGTGCATTTACAATATTCATTGATTTTTGCCATTGAAAAACGTCCAGAAATGATTGAAGCTACTGACTGAATGAAAGGAGCTGGCATCTCACTCTCTTTGAATCTTCTTTATCATGCTAAAAGGAGCAGGAAAAAGCAAAAAATTTCAGAATTGCACCTTGCAATGCGGAGAAATTACTGTTTGTGCATTTACAATATTCATTGATTTTTGCCATTGAAAAACGTCCAGAAATGATTGAAGCTACTGACTGAATGAAAGGAGCTGGCATCTCAGTCTCTTTGAATCTTCTTTACCATGCTAAGAGGAGCAGGAAAAAGCAAAAAATTTCAGAATTGCACCTTGCAATGCGGAGAAATTACTGTTTGTGCATTTACAATATTCATTGATTTTTGCCATTGAAAAACATCATGTTATTCATATACCAGAAATGATTGAAGCTACTGACTGAATGAAAGGAGCTGGCATCTCACTCTCTTTGAATCTTCTTTATCATGCTAAGAGGAGCAGGAAAAAGCAAAAAATTTCAGAATTGCACCTTGCAATGCGGAGAAATTACTGTTTGTGCATTTACAATATTCATTGATTATTGCCATTGAAAAACGTCCAGAAATGATTGAAGCTACTGACTGAATGAAAGGAGCTGGCATCTCAATCTCTTTGAATCTTCTTTATCATGCTAAGAGGAGCAGGAAAAAGCAAAAAATTTCAGAATTGCACCTTGCAATGCGGAGAAATTACTGTTTGTGCATTTACAATATTCATTGATTTTTGCCATTGAAAAACGTCCAGAAATGATTGAAGCTACTGACTGAATGAAAGGAGCTGGCATCTCACTCTCTTTGAATCTTCTTTACCATGCTAAGAGGAGCAGGAAAAAGCAAAAAATTTCAGAATTGCACCTTGCAATGCGGAGAAATTACTGTTTGTGCAGTTACAATATTCATTGATTTTTGCCATTGAAAAACATCATGTTATTCATATACCAGAAATGATTGAAGCTACTGACTGAATGAAAGGAGCTGGCATCTCACTCTCTTTGAATCTTCTTTATCATGCTAAGAGGAGCAGGAAAAAGCAAAAAATTTCAGAATTGCACCTTGCAATGCGGAGAAATTACTGTTTGTGCATTTACAATATTCATTGATTTTTGCCATTGAAAAACGTCCAGAAATGATTGAAGCTACTGACTGAATGAAAGGAGCTGGCATCTCACTCTCTTTGAATCTTCTTTATCATGCTAAGAGGAGCAGGAAAAAGCAAAAAATTTCAGAATTGCACCTTGCAATGCGGAGAAATTACTGTTTGTGCATTTACAATATTCATTGATTTTTGCCATTGAAAAACGTCCAGAAATGATTGAAGCTACTGACTGAATGAAAGGAGCTGGCATGTAACTCTCTTTGAGTCTTCTTTATCATGCTAAGAGGAGCAGGAAAAAGCAAAAAATTTCAGAATTGCACCTTGCAATGCGGAGAAATTACTCTTTGTGCATTTACAATATTCATTGATTTTTGCCATTGAAAAACATCATGTTATTCATTTACCAGAAATGTTTGAAGCTACTGACTGAATGAAAGAAGCTGGCATCTCACTATCTTTGAATCTTCTTTATCATGCTAAGAGGAGCAGGAAAAAGCAAAAAATTTCAGAATTCCACCTTAAAATGCGGAGAAATTACTGTTTGTGCATATACAATATTCATTGATTTTTGCCATTGAAAAACGTCCAGAAATGATTGAAGCTACTGACTGAATGAAAGGAGCTGGCATCTCACTCTCTTTGAATCTTCTTTATCATGCTAAGAGGAGCAGGAAAAAGCAAAAAATTTCAGAATTGCACCTTGCAATGTGGAGATATTACTGTTTGTGCATTTACAATATTCATTGATTTTTGCCATTGAAAAACGTCCAGAAATGTTTATACCAGAAATGTTTGAAGCTACTGACTGAATGAAAGGAGCTGGCATCTCACTCTCTTTGAATCTTCTTTATCATGCTAAGAGGAGCAGGAAAAAGCAAAAAATTTCAGAATTGCACCTTGCAATGCGGAGAAATTACTGTTTGTGCATTTACAATATTCATTGATTTTTGCCATTGAAAAACGTCCAGAAATGACTGAAGCTACTGACTGAATGAAAGGAGCTGGCATCTCACTCTCTGAATCTTCTTTATCATGCTAAGAGGAGCAGGAAAAAGCAAAAAATTTCAGAATTGCACCTTGCAATGCGGAGAAATTACTGTTTGTGCATTTACAATATTCATTGATTTTTGCCATTGAAAAACATCCAGAAATGATTGAAGCTACTGACTGAATGAAAGGAGCTGGCATCTCACTCTCTTTGAATCTTCTTTATCATGCTAGGATTAGCAGGAAAAAGCAAAAAATTTCAGAATTGCACCTTGCAATGTGGAGATATTACTGTTTGTGCATTTACAATATTCATTGATTTTTGCCATTGAAAAACATGTTTTTCATATACCAGAAATGTTTGAAGCTACTGACTGAATGAAAGGAGCTGGCATCTCACTCTCTTTGAATCTTCTTTATCATGCTAGGATTAACAGGAAAAAGCTAAAAATTTCAGAATTGCACCGTGCAATGTGGAGATATTACTGTTTGTGCATTTACAATATTCATTGATTTTTGCCATTGAAAAACATGTTTTTCATATACCAGAAATGTTTGAAGCTACTGACTGAATGAAAGGAGCTGGCATCTCACTCTCTTTGAATCTTCTTTATCATGCTAGGATTAGCAGGAAAAAGCAAAAAATTTCAGAATTGCACCTTGCAATGTGGAGATATTACTGTTTGTGCATTTACAATATTCATTGATTTTTGCCATTGAAAAACGTTTTTCATATACCAGAAATGTTTGAAGCTACTGACTGAATGAAAGGAGCTGGCATCTCACTCTCTTTGAATCTTCTTTATCATGCTAGGATTAACAGGAAAAAGCTAAAAATTTCAGAATTGCACCGTGCAATGTGGAGATATTACTGTTTGTGCATTTACAATATTCATTGATTTTTGCCATTGAAAAACATGTTTTTCATATACCAGAAATGTTTGAAGCTACTGACTGAATGAAAGGAGCTGGCATCTCACTCTCTTTGAATCTTCTTTATCATGCTAGGATTAGCAGGAAAAAGCAAAAAATTTCAGAATTGCACCTTGCAATGTGGAGATATTACTGTTTGTGCATTTACAATATTCATTGATTTTTGCCATTGAAAAACATGTTTTTCATATACCAGAAATGTTTGAAGCTACTGACTGAATGAAAGGAGCTGGCATCTCACTCTCTTTGAATCTTCTTTATCATGCTAGGATTAACAGGAAAAAGCAAAAAATTTCAGAATTGCACCTTGCAATGTGGAGATATTACTGTTTGTGCATTTACAATATTCATTGATTTTTGCCATTGAAAAACATGTTTTTCATATACCAGAAATGTTTGAAGCTACTGACTGAATGAAAGGAGCTGGCATCTCACTCTCTTTGAATCTTCTTTATCATGCTAGGATTAGCAGGAAAAAGCAAAAAATTTCAGAATTGCACCTTGCAATGTGGAGATATTACTGTTTGTGCATTTACAATATTCATTGATTTTTGCCATTGAAAAACATGTTTTTCATATACCAGAAATGTTTGAAGCTACTGACTGAATGAAAGGAGCTGGCATCTCACTCTCTTTGAATCTTCTTTATCATGCTAGGATTAACAGGAAAAAGCTAAAAATTTCAGAATTGCACCGTGCAATGTGGAGATATTACTGTTTGTGCATTTACAATATTCATTGATTTTTGCCATTGAAAAACATGTTTTTCATATACCAGAAATGTTTGAAGCTACTGACTGAATGAAAGGAGCTGGCATCTCACTCTCTTTGAATCTTCTTTATCATGCTAGGATTAGCAGGAAAAAGGAAAAATTTCAGAATTGCACCTTGCAATGTGGAGATATTACTGTTTGTGCATTTACAATATTCATTGATTTTTGCCATTGAAAAACATGTTTTTCATATACCAGAAATGTTTGAAGCTACTGACTGAATGAAAGGAGCTGGCATCTCACTCTCTTTGAATCTTCTTTATCATGCTAGGATTAACAGGAAAAAGCTAAAAATTTCAGAATTGCACCGTGCAATGTGGAGATATTACTGTTTGTGCATTTACAATATTCATTGATTTTTGCCATTGAAAAACATGTTTTTCATATACCAGAAATGTTTGAAGCTACTGACTGAATGAAAGGAGCTGGCATCTCACTCTCTTTGAATCTTCTTTATCATGCTAGGATTAGCAGGAAAAAGCAAAAAATTTCAGAATTGCACCTTGCAATGTGGAGATATTACTGTTTGTGCATTTACAATATTCATTGATTTTTGCCATTGAAAAACATGTTTTTCATATACCAGAAATGTTTGAAGCTACTGACTGAATGAAAGGAGCTGGCATCTCACTCTCTTTGAATCTTCTTTATCATGCTAGGATTAACAGGAAAAAGCAAAAAATTTCAGAATTGCACCTTGCAATGTGGAGATATTACTGTTTGTGCATTTACAATATTCATTGATTTTTGCCATTGAAAAACATGTTTTTCATATACCAGAAATGTTTGAAGCTACTGACTGAATGAAAGGAGCTGGCATCTCACTCTCTTTGAATCTTCTTTATCATGCTAGGATTAACAGGAAAAAGCTAAAAATTTCAGAATTGCACCGTGCAATGTGGAGATATTACTGTTTGTGCATTTACAATATTCATTGATTTTTGCCATTGAAAAACATGTTTTTCATATACCAGAAATGTTTGAAGCTACTGACTGAATGAAAGGAGCTGGCATCTCACTCTCTTTGAATCTTCTTTATCATGCTAGGATTAGCAGGAAAAAGCAAAAAATTTCAGAATTGCACCTTGCAATGTGGAGATATTACTGTTTGTGCATTTACAATATTCATTGATTTTTGCCATTGAAAAACATGTTTTTCATATACCAGAAATGTTTGAAGCTACTGACTGAATGAAAGGAGCTGGCATCTCACTCTCTTTGAATCTTCTTTATCATGCTAAGAGGAGCAGGAAAAAGCAAAAAATTTCAGAATTGCACCTTGCAATGCGGAGAAATTACTGTTTGTGCATTTACAATATTCATTGATTTTTGCCATTGAAAAACGTCCAGAAATGATTGAAGCTACTGACTGAATGAAAGGAGCTGGCATCTCACTCTCTTTGAATCTTCTTTATCATGCTAAGAGGAGCAGGAAAAAGCAAAAAATTTCAGAATTGCACCTTGCAATGTGGAGAAATTACTGTTTGTGCATTTACAATATTCATTGATTTTTGCCATTGAAAAACATCATGTTATTCATACCCAGAAATGATTGAAGCTACTGACTGAATGAAAGGAGCTGGCATCTCACTCTCTTTGAATCTTCTTTATCATGCTAAGAGGAGCAGGAAAAAGCAAAACATTTCAGAATTGCACCTTGCAATGCGGAGAAATTACTGTTTGTGCATTTACAATATTCATTGATTTTTGCCATTGAAAAACGTCCAGAAATGATTGAAGCTACTGACTGAATGAAAGGAGCTGGCATCTCACTCTCTTTGAATCTTCTTTATCATGCTAAAAGGAGCAGGAAAAAGCAAAAAATTTCAGAATTGCACCTTGCAATGCGGAGAAATTACTGTTTGTGCATTTACAATATTCATTGATTTTTGCCATTGAAAAACGTCCAGAAATGATTGAAGCTACTGACTGAATGAAAGGAGCTGGCATCTCAGTCTCTTTGAATCTTCTTTACCATGCTAAGAGGAGCAGGAAAAAGCAAAAAATTTCAGAATTGCACCTTGCAATGCGGAGAAATTACTGTTTGTGCATTTACAATATTCATTGATTTTTGCCATTGAAAAACATCATGTTATTCATATACCAGAAATGATTGAAGCTACTGACTGAATGAAAGGAGCTGGCATCTCACTCTCTTTGAATCTTCTTTATCATGCTAAGAGGAGCAGGAAAAAGCAAAAAATTTCAGAATTGCACCTTGCAATGCGGAGAAATTACTGTTTGTGCATTTACAATATTCATTGATTATTGCCATTGAAAAACGTCCAGAAATGATTGAAGCTACTGACTGAATGAAAGGAGCTGGCATCTCAATCTCTTTGAATCTTCTTTATCATGCTAAGAGGAGCAGGAAAAAGCAAAAAATTTCAGAATTGCACCTTGCAATGCGGAGAAATTACTGTTTGTGCATTTACAATATTCATTGATTTTTGCCATTGAAAAACGTCCAGAAATGATTGAAGCTACTGACTGAATGAAAGGAGCTGGCATCTCACTCTCTTTGAATCTTCTTTACCATGCTAAGAGGAGCAGGAAAAAGCAAAAAATTTCAGAATTGCACCTTGCAATGCGGAGAAATTACTGTTTGTGCAGTTACAATATTCATTGATTTTTGCCATTGAAAAACATCATGTTATTCATATACCAGAAATGATTGAAGCTACTGACTGAATGAAAGGAGCTGGCATCTCACTCTCTTTGAATCTTCTTTATCATGCTAAGAGGAGCAGGAAAAAGCAAAAAATTTCAGAATTGCACCTTGCAATGCGGAGAAATTACTGTTTGTGCATTTACAATATTCATTGATTTTTGCCATTGAAAAACGTCCAGAAATGATTGAAGCTACTGACTGAATGAAAGGAGCTGGCATCTCACTCTCTTTGAATCTTCTTTATCATGCTAAGAGGAGCAGGAAAAAGCAAAAAATTTCAGAATTGCACCTTGCAATGCGGAGAAATTACTGTTTGTGCATTTACAATATTCATTGATTTTTGCCATTGAAAAACGTCCAGAAATGATTGAAGCTACTGACTGAATGAAAGGAGCTGGCATGTAACTCTCTTTGAGTCTTCTTTATCATGCTAAGAGGAGCAGGAAAAAGCAAAAAATTTCAGAATTGCACCTTGCAATGCGGAGAAATTACTCTTTGTGCATTTACAATATTCATTGATTTTTGCCATTGAAAAACATCTTGTTATTCATTTACCAGAAATGTTTGAAGCTACTGACTGAATGAAAGAAGCTGGCATCTCACTATCTTTGAATCTTCTTTATCATGCTAAGAGGAGCAGGAAAAAGCAAAAAATTTCAGAATTCCACCTTAAAATGCGGAGAAATTACTGTTTGTGCATATACAATATTCATTGATTTTTGCCATTGAAAAACGTCCAGAAAAGATTGAAGCTACTGACTGAATGAAAGGAGCTGGCATCTCACTCTCTTTGAATCTTCTTTATCATGCTAAGAGGAGCAGGAAAAAGCAAAAAATTTCAGAATTGCACCTTGCAATGCGGAGAAATTACTGTTTGTGCATTTACAATATTCATTGATTTTTGCCATTGAAAAACATCATGTTATTCATATACCAGAAATGTTTGAAGCTACTGACTGAATGAAAGGAGCTGGCATCTCACTCTCTTTGAATCTTCTTTATCATGCTAAGAGGAGCAGGAAAAAGCAAAAAATTTCAGAATTGCACCTTGCAATGCGGAGAAATTACTGTTTGTGCATTTACAATATTCATTGATTTTTGCCATTGAAAAACGTCCAGAAATGATTGAAGCTACTGACTGAATGAAAGGAGCTGGCATCTCACTCTCTTTGAATCTTCTTTATCATGCTAAGAGGAGCAGGAAAAAGCAAAAAAATTCAGAATTGCACCTTGCAATGCGGAGAAATTACTGTTTGTGCATTTACAATATTCATTGATTTTTGCCATTGAAAAACATCATGTTATTCATATACCAGAAATGATTGAAGCTACTGACTGAATGAAAGGAGCGGGCATCTCACTCTCTTTGAATCTTCTTTATCATGCTAAGAGGAGCAGGAAAAAGCAAAAAATTTCAGAATTGCACGTTGCAATGCGGAGAAATTACTGTTTGTGCATTTACAATATTCATTGATTTTTGCCATTGAAAAACGTCCAGAAATGATTGAAGCTACTGACTGAATGAAAGGAGCTGGCATCTCACTCTCTTTGAATCTTCTTTATCATGCTAGGATTAGCAGGAAAAAGCAAAAAATTTCAGAATTGCACCTTGCAATGTGGAGATATTACTGTTTGTGCATTTACAATATTCATTGATTTTTGCCATTGAAAAACGTCCAGAAATGTTTGAAGCTACTGACTGAATGAAAGGAGCTGGCATGTCACTCTCTTTGAATCTTCTTTATCATGCTAGGATTAGCAGGAAAAAGCAAAAAATTTCAGAATTGCACCTTGCAATGTGGAGATATTACTGTTTGTGCATTTACAATATTCATTGATTTTTGCCATTGAAAAACGTACAGAAATGTTTGAAGCTACTGACTGAATGAAAGGAGCTGGCATCTCACTCTCTTTGAATCTTCTTTATCATGCTAGGAGTAGCAGGAAAAAGCAAAAAATTTCAGAATTGCACCTTGCAATGTGGAGATATTACTGTTTGTGCATTTACAATATTCATTGATTTTTGCCATTGAAAAACGTCCAGAAATGTTTGAAGCTACTGACTGAATGAAAGGAGCTGGCATCTCACTCTCTTTGAATCTTCTTTATCATGCTAGGATTAGCAGGAAAAAGCAAAAAATTTCAGAATTGCACCTTGCAATGTGGAGATATTACTGTTTGTGCATTTACAATATTCATTGATTTTTGCCATTAAAAAACATCATGTTATTCATATACCAGAAATGTTTGAGGCTACTGACTGAATGAAAGGACCTGGCATCTCACTCTCTTTGAATCTTCTTTATCATGCTAGGATTAGCAGGAAAAAGCAAAAAATTTCAGAATTGCACCTTGCAATGTGGAGATATTACTGTTTGTGCATTTACAATATTCATTGATTTTTGCCATTGAAAAACGTCCAGAAATGTTTGAAGCTACTGACTGAATGAAAGGAGCTGGCATCTCACTCTATTTGAATATTCTTTATCATGCTAGGATTAGCAGGAAAAAGCAAAAAATTTCAGAATTGCACCTTGCAATGTGGAGATATTACTGTTTGTGCATTTACAATATTCATTGATTTTTGCCATTGAAAAACGTCCAGAAATGTTTATACCAGAAATGTTTGAAGTTACTGACTGAATGAAAGGAGCTGGCATCTCACTCTCTTTGAATCTTCTTTATCATGCTAAGAGGAGCAGGAAAAAGCAAAAAAATTCAGAATTGCACCTTGCAATGCGGAGAAATTACTGTTTGTGCATTTTCAATATTCATTGATTTTTGCCATTGAAAAACGTCCAGAAATGATTGAAGCTACTGACTGAATGAAAGGAGCTGGCATCTCACTCTCTTTGAATCTTCTTTATCATGCTAAGAGGAGCAGGAAAAAGCAAAAAATTTCAGAATTGCACCTTGCAATGCGGAGAAATTACTGTTTGTGCATTTACAATATTCATTGATTTTTGCCATTGAAAAACGTCCAGAAATGATTGAAGCTACTGACTGAATGAAAGGAGCTGGCATCTCACTCTCTTTGAATCTTCTTTATCATGCTAAGAGGAGCAGGAAAAAGCAAAAAATTTCAGAATTGCACCTTGCAATGTGGAGAAATTACTGTTTGTGCATTTACAATATTCATTGATTTTTGCCATTGAAAAACATCATGTTATTCATACCCAGAAATGATTGAAGCTACTGACTGAATGAAAGGAGCTGGCATCTCACTCTCTTTGAATCTTCTTTATCATGCTAAGAGGAGCAGGAAAAAGCAAAAAATTTCAGAATTGCACCTTGCAATGCGGAGAAATTACTGTTTGTGCATTTACAATATTCATTGATTTTTGCCATTGAAAAACGTCCAGAAATGATTGAAGCTACTGACTGAATGAAAGGAGCTGGCATCTCACTCTCTTTGAATCTTCTTTACCATGCTAAGAGGAGCAGGAAAAAGCAAAAAATTTCAGAATTGCACCTTGCAATGCGGAGAAATTACTGCTTGTGCATTTACAATATTCATTGATTTTTGCCATTGAAAAACATCATGTTATTCATATACCAGAAATGATTGAAGCTACTGACTGAATGAAAGGAGCTGGCATCTCACTCTCTTTGAATCTTCTTTATCATGCTAAGAGGAGCAGGAAAAAGCAAAAAATTTCAGAATTGCACCTTGCAATGCGGAGAAATTACTGTTTGTGCATTTACAATATTCATTGATTTTTGCCATTGAAAAACGTCCAGAAAAGATTGAAGCTACTGACTGAATGAAAGGAGCTGGCATCTCACTCTCTTTGAATCTTCTTTATCATGCTAAGAGGAGCAGGAAAAAGCAAAAAATTTCAGAATTGCACCTTGCAATGCGGAGAAATTACTGTTTGTGCATTTACAATATTCATTGATTTTTGCCATTGAAAAACATCATGTTATTCATATACCAGAAATGTTTGAAGCTACTGACTGAATGAAAGGAGCTGGCATCTCACTCTCTTTGAATCTTCTTTATCATGCTAAGAGGAGCAGGAAAAAGCAAAAAATTTCAGAATTGCACCTTGCAATGCGGAGAAATTACTGTTTGTGCATTTACAATATTCATTGATTTTTGCCATTGAAAAACGTCCAGAAATGATTGAAGCTACTGACTGAATGAAAGGAGCTGGCATCTCACTCTCTTTGAATCTTCTTTATCATGCTAAGAGGAGCAGGAAAAAGCAAAAAAATTCAGAATTGCACCTTGCAATGCGGAGAAATTACTGTTTGTGCATTTACAATATTCATTGATTTTTGCCATTGAAAAACATCATGTTATTCATATACCAGAAATGATTGAAGCTTCTGACTGAATGAAAGGAGCGGGCATCTCATTCTCTTTGAATCTTCTTTTTCATGCTAAGAGGAGCAGGAAAAAGCAAAAAATTTCAGAATTGCACCTTGCAATGCGGTGAAATTACTGTTTGTGCATTTACAATATTCATTGATTTTTGCCATTGAAAAACATCCAGAAATGATTGAAGCTACTGACTGAATGAAAGGAGCTGGCATCTCACTCTCTTTGAATCTTCTTTATCATGCTAAGAGGAGCAGGAAAAAGCAAAAAATTTCAGAATTGCACCTTGCAATGCGGAGAAATTACTGTTTGTGCATTTACAATATTCATAGATTTTTGCCATTGAAAAACGTCCAGAAATGTTTGAAGCTACTGACTGAATGAAAGGAGCTGGCATCTCACTCTCTTTGAATCTTCTTTATCATGCTAGGATTAGCAGGAAAAAGCAAAAAATTTCAGAATTGCACCTTGCAATGTGGAGATATTACTGTTTGTGCATTTACAATATTCATTGATTTTTGCCATTGAAAAACGTCCAGAAATGTTTGAAGCTACTGACTGAATGAAAGGAGCTGGCATCTCACTCTCCTTGAATCTTCTTTATCATGCTAGGAGTAGCAGGAAAAAGCAAAAAATTTCAGAATTGCACCTTGCAATGTGGAGATATTACTGTTTGTGCATTTACAATATTCATTGATTTTTGCCATTGAAAAACGTCCAGAAATGTTTGAAGCTACTGACTGAATGAAAGGAGCTGGCATCTCACTCTCTTTGAATCTTCTTTATCATGCTAGGATTAGCAGGAAAAAGCAAAAAATTTCAGAATTGCACCTTGCAATATGGAGATATTACTGTTTGTGCATTTACAATATTCATTGATTTTTGCCATTGAAAAACATCATGTTATTCATATACCAGAAATGTTTGAAGCTACTGACTGAATGAAAGGAGCTGGCATCTCACTCTCTTTGAATCTTCTTTATCATGCTAAGAGGAGCAGGAAAAAGCAAAAAATTTCAGAATTGCACCTTGCAATGCGGAGAAATTACTGTTTGTGCATTTACAATATTCATTGATTTTTGCCATTGAAAAACGTCCAGAAATGATTGAAGCTACTGACTGAATGAAAGGAGCTGGCATCTCACTCTCTTTGAATCTTCTTTATCATGCTAAGAGGAGCAGGAAAAAGCAAAAAAATTCAGAATTGCACCTTGCAATGCGGAGAAATTACTGTTTGTGCATTTACAATATTCATTGATTTTTGCCATTGAAAAACATCATGTTATTCATATACCAGAAATGATTGAAGCTTCTGACTGAATGAAAGGAGCGGGCATCTCATTCTCTTTGAATCTTCTTTTTCATGCTAAGAGGAGCAGGAAAAAGCAAAAAATTTCAGAATTGCACCTTGCAATGCGGAGAAATTACTGTTTGTGCATTTACAATATTCATTGATTTTTGCCATTGAAAAACGTCCAGAAATGATTGAAGCTACTGACTGAATGAAAGGAGCTGGCATCTCACTCTCTTTGAATCTTCTTTATCATGCTAAGAGGAGCAGGAAAAAGCAAAAAATTTCAGAATTGCACCTTGCAATGCGGAGAAATTACTGCTTGTGCATTTACAATATTCATTGATTTTTGCCATTGAAAAACGTCCAGAAATGTTTGAAGCTACTGACTGAATGAAAGGAGCTGGCATCTCACTCTCCTTGAATCTTCTTTATCATGCTAGGAGTAGCAGGAAAAAGCAAAAAATTTCAGAATTGCACCTTGCAATGTGGAGATATTACTGTTTGTGCATTTACAATATTCATTGATTTTTGCCATTGAAAAACGTCCAGAAATGTTTGAAGCTACTGACTGAATGAAAGGAGCTGGCATCTCACTCTCTTTGAATCTTCTTTATCATGCTAGGATTAGCAGGAAAAAGCAAAAAATTTCAGAATTGCACCTTGCAATATGGAGATATTACTGTTTGTGCATTTACAATATTCATTGATTTTTGCCATTGAAAAACATCATGTTATTCATATACCAGAAATGTTTGAAGCTACTGACTGAATGAAAGGAGCTGGCATCTCATTCTCTTTGAATCTTCTTTATAATGCTAGGATTAGCAGGAAAAAGCAAAAAATTTCAGAATTGAACCTTGCAATGTGGAGATATTACTGTTTGTGCATTTACAATATTCATTGATTTTTGCCATTGAAAAACGTCCAGAAATGTTTGAAGCTACTGACTGAATGAAAGGAGCTGGCATCTCACTCTATTTGAATCTTCTTTATCATGCTAGGATTAGCAGGAAAAAGCAAAAAATTTCAGAATTGCACCTTGCAATGTGGAGATATTACTGTTTGTGCATTTACAATATTCATTGATTTTTGCCATTGAAAAACGTCCAGAAATGTTTGAAGCTACTGACTGAATGAAAGGAGCTGGCATCTCACTCTCTTTGAATCTTCTTTATCATGCTAGGATTAGCAGGAAAAAGCAAAAAATTTCAGAATTGCACCTTGCAATATGGAGATATTACTGTTTGTGCATTTACAATATTCATTGATTTTTGCCATTGAAAAACATCATGTTATTCATATACCAGAAATGTTTGAAGCTACTGACTGAATGAAAGGAGCTGGCATCTCATTCTCTTTGAATCTTCTTTATCATGCTAGGATTAGCAGGAAAAAGCAAAAAATTTCAGAATTGAACCTTGCAATGTGGAGATATTACTGTTTGTGCATTTACAATATTCATTGATTTTTGATATTGAAAAACGTCCAGAAATGTTTATACCAGAAATGTTTGAAGCTACTGACTGAATGAAAGGAGCTGGCATCTCACTCTCTTTGAATCTTCTTTATCATGCTAAGAGGAGCAGGAAAAAGCAAAAAATTTCAGAATTGCACCTTGCAATGCGGAGAAATTACTGTTTGTGCATTTACAATATTCATTGATTTTTGCCATTGAAAAACGTCCAGAAATGACTGAAGCTACTGACTGAATGAAAGGAGCTGGCATCTCACTCTCTTTGAATCTTCTTTATCATGCTAAGAGGAGCAGGAAAAAGCAAAAAATTTCAGAATTGCACCTTGCAATGCGGAGAAATTACTGTTTGTGCATTTACAATATTCATTGATTTTTGCCATTGAAAAACGTCCAGAAATGATTGAAGCTACTGACTGAATGAAAAGAGCTGGCATCTCACTCTCTTTGAATCTTCTTTATCATGCTAAGAGGAGCAGGAAAAAGCAAAAAATTTCAGAATTGCACCTTGCAATGCGGAGAAATTACTGTTTGTGCATTTACAATATTCATTGATTTTTGCCATTGAAAAACATCATGTTATTCATATACCAGAAATGATTGAAGCTACTGACTGAATGAAAGGAGCTGGCATCTCACTCTCTTTGAATCTTCTTTATCATGCTAAGAGGAGCAGGAAAAAGCAAAAAATTTCAGAATTGCACCTTGCAATGCGGAGAAATTACTGTTTGTGCATTTACAATATTCATTGATTTTTGCCATTGAAAAACGTCCAGAAATGATTGAAGCTACTGACTGAATGAAAGGAGCTGGCATCTCACTCTCTTTGAATCTTCTTTATCATGCTAAGAGGAGCAGGAAAAAGCAAAAAATTTCAGAATTGCACCTTGCAATGTGGAGATATTACTGTTTGTGCATTTACAATATTCATTGATTTTTGCCATTGAAAAACGTCCAGAAATGTTTATACCAGAAATGTTTGAAGCTACTGACTGAATGAAAGGAGCTGGCATCTCACTCTCTTTGAACCTTCTTTATCATGCTAAGAGGAGCAGGAAAAAGCAAAAAATTTCAGAATTGCACCTTGCAATGCGGAGAAATTACTGTTTGTGCATTTACAATATTCATTGATTTTTGCCATTGAAAAACGTCCAGAAATGACTGAAGCTACTGACTGAATGAAAGGAGCTGGCATCTCACTCTCTGAATCTTCTTTATCATGCTAAGAGGAGCAGGAAAAAGCAAAAAATTTCAGAATTGCACCTTGCAATGCGGAGAAATTACTGTTTGTGCATTTACAATATTCATTGATTTTTGCCATTGAAAAACATCCAGAAATGATTGAAGCTACTGACTGAATGAAAGGAGCTGGCATCTCACTCTCTTTGAATCTTCTTTATCATGCTAGGATTAGCAGGAAAAAGCAAAAAATTTCAGAATTGCACCTTGCAATGTGGAGATATTACTGTTTGTGCATTTACAATATTCATTGATTTTTGCCATTGAAAAACATGTTTTTCATATACCAGAAATGTTTGAAGCTACTGACTGAATGAAAGGAGCTGGCATCTCACTCTCTTTGAATCTTCTTTATCATGCTAGGATTAACAGGAAAAAGCTAAAAATTTCAGAATTGCACCGTGCAATGTGGAGATATTACTGTTTGTGCATTTACAATATTCATTGATTTTTGCCATTGAAAAACATGTTTTTCATATACCAGAAATGTTTGAAGCTACTGACTGAATGAAAGGAGCTGGCATCTCACTCTCTTTGAATCTTCTTTATCATGCTAGGATTAACAGGAAAAAGCTAAAAATTTCAGAATTGCACCGTGCAATGTGGAGATATTACTGTTTGTGCATTTACAATATTCATTGATTTTTGCCATTGAAAAACATGTTTTTCATATACCAGAAATGTTTGAAGCTACTGACTGAATGAAAGGAGCTGGCATCTCACTCTCTTTGAATCTTCTTTATCATGCTAGGATTAACAGGAAAAAGCAAAAAATTTCAGAATTGCACCTTGCAATGTGGAGATATTACTGTTTGTGCATTTACAATATTCATTGATTTTTGCCATTGAAAAACATGTTTTTCATATACCAGAAATGTTTGAAGCTACTGACTGAAAGGAGCTGGCATCTCACTCTCTTTGAATCTTCTTTATCATGCTAGGATTAACAGGAAAAAGCTAAAAATTTCAGAATTGCACCGTGCAATGTGGAGATATTACTGTTTGTGCATTTACAATATTCATTGATTTTTGCCATTGAAAAACATGTTTTTCATATACCAGAAATGTTTGAAGCTACTGACTGAATGAAAGGAGCTGGCATCTCACTCTCTTTGAATCTTCTTTATCATGCTAGGATTAGCAGGAAAAAGCAAAAAATTTCAGAATTGCACCTTGCAATGTGGAGATATTACTGTTTGTGCATTTACAATATTCATTGATTTTTGCCATTGAAAAACATGTTTTTCATATACCAGAAATGTTTGAAGCTACTGACTGAATGAAAGGAGCTGGCATCTCACTCTCTTTGAATCTTCTTTATCATGCTAAGAGGAGCAGGAAAAAGCAAAAAAATTCAGAATTGCACCTTGCAATGCGGAGAAATTACTGTTTGTGCATTTACAATATTCATTGATTTTTGCCATTGAAAAACATCATGTTATTCATATACCAGAAATGATTGAAGCTTCCGACTGAATGAAAGGAGCGGGCATCTCATTCTCTTTGAATCTTCTTTTTCATGCTAAGAGGAGCAGGAAAAAGCAAAAAATTTCAGAATTGCACCTTGCAATGCGGAGAAATTACTGTTTGTGCATTTACAATATTCATTGATTTTTGCCATTGAAAAACGTCCAGAAATGATTGAAGCTACTGACTGAATGAAAGGAGCTGGCATCTCACTCTCTTTGAATCTTCTTTATCATGCTAAGAGGAGCAGGAAAAAGCAAAAAATTTCAGAATTGCACCTTGCAATGCGGAGAAATTACTGCTTGTGCATTTACAATATTCATTGATTTTTGCCATTGAAAAACGTCCAGAAATGATTGAAGCTACTGACTGAATGAAAGGAGCTGGCATCTCACTCTCTTTGAATCTTTATCATGCTAAGAGGAGCAGGAAAAAGCAAAAAATTTCAGAATTGCACCTTGCAATGCGGAGAAATTACTGTTTGTGCATTTACAATATTCATAGATTTTTGCCATTGAAAAACGTCCAGAAATGTTTGAAGCTACTGACTGAATGAAAGGAGCTGGCATCTCACTCTCTTTGAATCTTCTTTATCATGCTAGGATTAGCAGGAAAAAGCAAAAAATTTCAGAATTGCACCTTGCAATGTGGAGATATTACTGTTTGTGCATTTACAATATTCATTGATTTTTGCCATTGAAAAACGTCCAGAAATGTTTGAAGCTACTGACTGAATGAAAGGAGCTGGCATCTCACTCTCTTTGAATCTTCTTTATCATGCTAGGAGTAGCAGGAAAAAGCAAAAAATTTCAGAATTGCACCTTGCAATGTGGAGATATTACTGTTTGTGCATTTACAATATTCATTGATTTTTGCCATTGAAAAACGTCCAGAAATGTTTGAAGCTACTGACTGAATGAAAGGAGCTGGCATCTCACTCTCTTTGAATCTTCTTTATCATGCTAGGATTAGCAGGAAAAAGCAAAAAATTTCAGAATTGCACCTTGCAATATGGAGATATTACTGTTTGTGCATTTACAATATTCATTGATTTTTGCCATTGAAAAACATCGTTATTCATATACCAGAAATGTTTGAAGCTACTGACTGAATGAAAGGAGCTGGCATCTCATTCTCTTTGAATCTTCTTTATCATGCTAGGATTAGCAGGAAAAAGCAAAAAATTTCAGAATTGAACCTTGCAATGTGGAGATATTACTGTTTGTGCATTTACAATATTCATTGATTTTTGCCATTGAAAAACGTCCAGAAATGTTTGAAGCTACTGACTGAATGAAAGGAGCTGGCATCTCACTCTATTTGAATCTTCTTTATCATGCTAGGATTAGCAGGAAAAAGCAAAAAATTTCAGAATTGCACCTTGCAATGTGGAGATATTACTGTTTGTGCATTTACAATATTCATTGATTTTTGCCATTGAAAAACGTCCAGAAATGTTTGAAGCTACTGACTGAATGAAAGGAGCTGGCATCTCACTCTCTTTGAATCTTCTTTATCATGCTAGGATTAGCAGGAAAAAGCAAAAAATTTCAGAATTGCACCTTGCAATATGGAGATATTACTGTTTGTGCATTTACAATATTCATTGATTTTTGCCATTGAAAAACATCATGTTATTCATATACCAGAAATGTTTGAAGCTACTGACTGAATGAAAGGAGCTGGCATCTCATTCTCTTTGAATCTTCTTTATCATGCTAGGATTAGCAGGAAAAAGCAAAAAATTTCAGAATTGAACCTTGCAATGTGGAGATATTACTGTTTGTGCATTTACAATATTCATTGATTTTTGCCATTGAAAAACGTCCAGAAATGTTTATACCAGAAATGTTTGAAGCTACTGACTGAATGAAAGGAGCTGGCATCTCACTCTCTTTGAATCTTCTTTATCATGCTAAGAGGAGCAGGAAAAAGCAAAAAATTTCAGAATTGCACCTTGCAATGCGGAGAAATTACTGTTTGTGCATTTACAATATTCATTGATTTTTGCCATTGAAAAACGTCCAGAAATGACTGAAGCTACTGACTGAATGAAAGGAGCTGGCATCTCACTCTCTTTGAATCTTCTTTATCATGCTAAGAGGAGCAGGAAAAAGCAAAAAATTTCAGAATTGCACCTTGCAATGCGGAGAAATTACTGTTTGTGCATTTACAATATTCATTGATTTTTGCCATTGAAAAACGTCCAGAAATGATTGAAGCTACTGACTGAATGAAAAGAGCTGGCATCTCACTCTCTTTGAATCTTCTTTATCATGCTAAGAGGAGCAGGAAAAAGCAAAAAATTTCAGAATTGCACCTTGCAATGCGGAGAAATTACTGTTTGTGCATTTACAATATTCATTGATTTTTGCCATTGAAAAACATCATGTTATTCATATACCAGAAATGATTGAAGCTACTGACTGAATGAAAGGAGCTGGCATCTCACTCTCTTTGAATCTTCTTTATCATGCTAAGAGGAGCAGGAAAAAGCAAAAAATTTCAGAATTGCACCTTGCAATGCGGAGAAATTACTGTTTGTGCATTTACAATATTCATTGATTTTTGCCATTGAAAAACGTCCAGAAATGATTGAAGCTACTGACTGAATGAAAGGAGCTGGCATCTCACTCTCTTTGAATCTTCTTTATCATGCTAAGAGGAGCAGGAAAAAGCAAAAAATTTCAGAATTGCACCTTGCAATGTGGAGATATTACTGTTTGTGCATTTACAATATTCATTGATTTTTGCCATTGAAAAACGTCCAGAAATGTTTATACCAGAAATGTTTGAAGCTACTGACTGAATGAAAGGAGCTGGCATCTCACTCTCTTTGAATCTTCTTTATCATGCTAAGAGGAGCAGGAAAAAGCAAAAAATTTCAGAATTGCACCTTGCAATGCGGAGAAATTACTGTTTGTGCATTTACAATATTCATTGATTTTTGCCATTGAAAAACGTCCAGAAATGACTGAAGCTACTGACTGAATGAAAGGAGCTGGCATCTCACTCTCTGAATCTTCTTTATCATGCTAGGATTAACAGGAAAAAGCTAAAAATTTCAGAATTGCACCGTGCAATGTGGAGATATTACTGTTTGTGCATTTACAATATTCATTGATTTTTGCCATTGAAAAACATGTTTTTCATATACCAGAAATGTTTGAAGCTACTGACTGAATGAAAGGAGCTGGCATCTCACTCTCTTTGAATCTTCTTTATCATGCTAGGATTAACAGGAAAAAGCTAAAAATTTCAGAATTGCACCGTGCAATGTGGAGATATTACTGTTTGTGCATTTACAATATTCATTGATTTTTGCCATTGAAAAACATGTTTTTCATATACCAGAAATGTTTGAAGCTACTGACTGAATGAAAGGAGCTGGCATCTCACTCTCTTTGAATCTTCTTTATCATGCTAGGATTAGCAGGAAAAAGCAAAAAATTTCAGAATTGCACCTTGCAATGTGGAGATATTACTGTTTGTGCATTTACAATATTCATTGATTTTTGCCATTGAAAAACGTTTTTCATATACCAGAAATGTTTGAAGCTACTGACTGAATGAAAGGAGCTGGCATCTCACTCTCTTTGAATCTTCTTTATCATGCTAGGATTAACAGGAAAAAGCTAAAAATTTCAGAATTGCACCGTGCAATGTGGAGATATTACTGTTTGTGCATTTACAATATTCATTGATTTTTGCCATTGAAAAACATGTTTTTCATATACCAGAAATGTTTGAAGCTACTGACTGAATGAAAGGAGCTGGCATCTCACTCTCTTTGAATCTTCTTTATCATGCTAGGATTAGCAGGAAAAAGCAAAAAATTTCAGAATTGCACCTTGCAATGTGGAGATATTACTGTTTGTGCATTTACAATATTCATTGATTTTTGCCATTGAAAAACATGTTTTTCATATACCAGAAATGTTTGAAGCTACTGACTGAATGAAAGGAGCTGGCATCTCACTCTCTTTGAATCTTCTTTATCATGCTAGGATTAACAGGAAAAAGCAAAAAATTTCAGAATTGCACCTTGCAATGTGGAGATATTACTGTTTGTGCATTTACAATATTCATTGATTTTTGCCATTGAAAAACATGTTTTTCATATACCAGAAATGTTTGAAGCTACTGACTGAATGAAAGGAGCTGGCATCTCACTCTCTTTGAATCTTCTTTATCATGCTAGGATTAACAGGAAAAAGCTAAAAATTTCAGAATTGCACCGTGCAATGTGGAGATATTACTGTTTGTGCATTTACAATATTCATTGATTTTTGCCATTGAAAAACATGTTTTTCATATACCAGAAATGTTTGAAGCTACTGACTGAATGAAAGGAGCTGGCATCTCACTCTCTTTGAATCTTCTTTATCATGCTAGGATAAGCAGGAAAAAGGAAAAATTTCAGAATTGCACCTTGCAATGTGGAGATATTACTGTTTGTGCATTTACAATATTCATTGATTTTTGCCATTGAAAAACATGTTTTTCATATACCAGAAATGTTTGAAGCTACTGACTGAATGAAAGGAGCTGGCATCTCACTCTCTTTGAATCTTCTTTATCATGCTAGGATTAACAGGAAAAAGCTAAAAATTTCAGAATTGCACCGTGCAATGTGGAGATATTACTGTTTGTGCATTTACAATATTCATTGATTTTTGCCATTGAAAAACATGTTTTTCATATACCAGAAATGTTTGAAGCTACTGACTGAATGAAAGGAGCTGGCATCTCACTCTCTTTGAATCTTCTTTATCATGCTAGGATTAGCAGGAAAAAGCAAAAAATTTCAGAATTGCACCTTGCAATGTGGAGATATTACTGTTTGTGCATTTACAATATTCATTGATTTTTGCCATTGAAAAACATGTTTTTCATATACCAGAAATGTTTGAAGCTACTGACTGAATGAAAGGAGCTGGCATCTCACTCTCTTTGAATCTTCTTTATCATGCTAGGATTAACAGGAAAAAGCAAAAAATTTCAGAATTGCACCTTGCAATGTGGAGATATTACTGTTTGTGCATTTACAATATTCATTGATTTTTGCCATTGAAAAACATGTTTTTCATATACCAGAAATGTTTGAAGCTACTGACTGAATGAAAGGAGCTGGCATCTCACTCTCTTTGAATCTTCTTTATCATGCTAGGATTAACAGGAAAAAGCTAAAAATTTCAGAATTGCACCGTGCAATGTGGAGATATTACTGTTTGTGCATTTACAATATTCATTGATTTTTGCCATTGAAAAACATGTTTTTCATATACCAGAAATGTTTGAAGCTACTGACTGAATGAAAGGAGCTGGCATCTCACTCTCTTTGAATCTTCTTTATCATGCTAGGATTAGCAGGAAAAAGCAAAAAATTTCAGAATTGCACCTTGCAATGTGGAGATATTACTGTTTGTGCATTTACAATATTCATTGATTTTTGCCATTGAAAAACATGTTTTTCATATACCAGAAATGTTTGAAGCTACTGACTGAATGAAAGGAGCTGGCATCTCACTCTCTTTGAATCTTCTTTATCATGCTAGGATTAACAGGAAAAAGCTAAAAATTTCAGAATTGCACCGTGCAATGTGGAGATATTACTGTTTGCGCATTTACAATATTCATTGATTTTTGCCATTGAAAAACATGTTTTTCATATACCAGAAATGTTTGAAGCTACTGACTGAATGAAAGGAGCTGGCATCTCACTCTCTTTGAATCTTCTTTATCATGCTAGGATTAGCAGGAAAAAGCAAAAAATTTCAGAATTGCACCTTGCAATGTGGAGATATTACTGTTTGTGCATTTACAATATTCATTGATTTTTGCCATTGAAAAACATGTTTTTCATATACCAGAAATGTTTGAAGCTACTGACTGAATGAAAGGAGCTGGCATCTCACTCTCTTTGAATCTTCTTTATCATGCTAGGATTAACAGGAAAAAGCAAAGAATTTCAGAATTGCACCTTGCAATGTGGAGATATTACTGTTTGTGCATTTACAATATTCATTGATTTTTGCCATTGAAAAACATGTTTTTCATATACCAGAAATGTTTGAAGCTACTGACTGAATGAAAGGAGCTGGCATCTCACTCTCTTTGAATCTTCTTTATCATGCTAGGATTAACAGGAAAAAGCTAAAAATTTCAGAATTGCACCGTGCAATGTGGAGATATTACTGTTTGTGCATTTACAATATTCATTGATTTTTGCCATTGAAAAACATGTTTTTCATATACCAGAAATGTTTGAAGCTACTGACTGAATGAAAGGAGCTGGCATCTCACTCTCTTTGAATCTTCTTTATCATGCTAGGATTAACAGGAAAAAGCAAAAAATTTCAGAATTGCACCTTGCAATGTGGAGATATTACTGTTTGTGCATTTACAATATTCATTGATTTTTGCCATTGAAAAACATGTTTTTCATATACCAGAAATGTTTGAAGCTACTGACTGAATGAAAGGAGCTGGCATCTCACTCTCTTTGAATCTTCTTTATCATGCTAGGATTAACAGGAAAAAGCTAAAAATTTCAGAATTGCACCGTGCAATGTGGAGATATTACTGTTTGTGCATTTACAATATTCATTGATTTTTGCCATTGAAAACATGTTTTTCATATACCAGAAATGTTTGAAGCTACTGACTGAATGAAAGGAGCTGGCATCTCACTCTCTTTGAATCTTCTTTATCATGCTAGGATTAGCAGGAAAAAGCAAAAAATTTCAGAATTGCACCTTGCAATGTGGAGATATTACTGTTTGTGCATTTACAATATTCATTGATTTTTTCCATTGAAAAACATGTTTTTCATATACCAGAAATGTTTGAAGCTACTGACTGAATGAAAGGAGCTGGCATCTCACTCTCTTTGAATCTTCTTTATCATGCTAGGATTAACAGGAAAAAGCTAAAAATTTCAGAATTGCACCGTGCAATGTGGAGATATTACTGTTTGTGCATTTACAATATTCATTGATTTTTGCCATTGAAAAACATGTTTTTCATATACCAGAAATGTTTGAAGCTACTGACTGAATGAAAGGAGCTGACATCTCACTCTCTTTGAATCTTCTTTATCATGCTAGGATTAGCAGAAAAAAGCAAAAAATTTCAGAATTGCACCTTGCAATGTGGAGATATTACTGTTTGTGCATTTACAATATTCATTGATTTTTGCCATTGAAAAACATGTTTTTCATATACCAGAAATGTTTGAAGCTACTGACTGAATGAAAGGAGCTGGCATCTCACTCTCTTTGAATCTTCTTTATCATGCTAGGATTAACAGGAAAAAGCAAAAAATTTCAGAATTGCACCTTGCAATGTGGAGATATTACTGTTTGTGCATTTACAATATTCATTGATTTTTGCCATTGAAAAACATGTTTTTCATATACCAGAAATGTTTGAAGCTACTGACTGAATGAAAGGAGCTGGCATCTCACTCTCTTTGAATCTTCTTTATCATGCTAGGATTAACAGGAAAAAGCTAAAAATTTCAGAATTGCACCGTGCAATGTGGAGATATTACTGTTTGTGCATTTACAATATTCATTGATTTTTGCCATTGAAAAACATGTTTTTCATATACCAGAAATGTTTGAAGCTACTGACTGAATGAAAGGAGCTGGCATCTCACTCTCTTTGAATCTTCTTTATCATGCTAGGATTAGCAGGAAAAAGCAAAAAATTTCAGAATTGCACCTTGCAATGTGGAGATATTACTGTTTGTGCATTTACAATATTCATTGATTTTTGCCATTGAAAAACATGTTTTTCATATACCAGAAATGTTTGAAGCTACTGACTGAATGAAAGGAGCTGGCATCTCACTCTCTTTGAATCTTCTTTATCATGCTAGGATTAGCAGGAAAAAGCAAAAAATTTCAGAATTGCACCTTGCAATGTGGAGATATTACTGTTTGTGCATTTACAATATTCATTGATTTTTGCCATTGAAAAACATGTTTTTCATATACCAGAAATGTTTGAAGCTACTGACTGAATGAAAGGAGCTGGCATCTCACTCTCTTTGAATCTTCTTTATCATGCTAGGATTAACAGGAAAAAGCAAAAAATTTCAGAATTGCACCTTGCAATGTGGAGATATTACTGTTTGTGCATTTACAATATTCATTGATTTTTGCCATTGAAAAACATGTTTTTCATATACCAGAAATGTTTGAAGCTACTGACTGAATGAAAGGAGCTGGCATCTCACTCTCTTTGAATCTTCTTTATCATGCTAGGATTAACAGGAAAAAGCTAAAAATTTCAGAATTGCACCGTGCAATGTGGAGATATTACTGTTTGTGCATTTACAATATTCATTGATTTTTGCCATTGAAAAACATGTTTTTCATATACCAGAAATGTTTGAAGCTACTGACTGAATGAAAGGAGCTGGCATCTCACTCTCTTTGAATCTTTATCATGCTAGGATTAGCAGGAAAAAGCAAAAAATTTCAGAATTGCACCTTGCAATGTGGAGATATTACTGTTTGTGCATTTACAATATTCATTGATTTTTGCCATTGAAAAACATGTTTTTCATATACCAGAAATGTTTGAAGCTACTGACTGAATGAAAGGAGCTGGCATCTCACTCTCTTTGAATCTTCTTTATCATGCTAGGATTAACAGGAAAAAGCTAAAAATTTCAGAATTGCACCGTGCAATGTGGAGATATTACTGTTTGTGCATTTACAATATTCATTGATTTTTGCCATTGAAAAACATGTTTTTCATATACCAGAAATGTTTGAAGCTACTGACTGAATGAAAGGAGCTGGCATCTCACTCTCTTTGAATCTTCTTTATCATGCTAGGATTAGCAGGAAAAAGCAAAAAATTTCAGAATTGCACCTTGCAATGTGGAGATATTACTGTTTGTGCATTTACAATATTCATTGATTTTTGCCATTGAAAAACATGTTTTTCATATACCAGAAATGTTTGAAGCTACTGACTGAATGAAAGGAGCTGGCATCTCACTCTCTTTGAATCTTCTTTATCATGCTAGGATTAACAGGAAAAAGCAAAAAATTTCAGAATTGCACCTTGCAATGTGGAGATATTACTGTTTGTGCATTTACAATATTCATTGATTTTTGCCATTGAAAAACATGTTTTTCATATACCAGAAATGTTTGAAGCTACTGACTGAATGAAAGGAGCTGGCATCTCACTCTCTTTGAATCTTCTTTATCATGCTAGGATTAACAGGAAAAAGATAAAAATTTCAGAATTGCACCGTGCAATGTGGCGATATTACTGTTTGTGCATTTACAATATTCATTGATTTTTGCCATTGAAAAACATGTTTTTCATATACCAGAAATGTTTGAAGCTACTGACTGAATGAAAGGAGCTGGCATCTCACTCTCTTTAAATCTTCTTTATCATGCTAGGATTAGCAGGAAAAAGCAAAAAATTTCAGAATTGCACCTTGCAATGTGGAGATATTACTGTTTGTGCATTTACAATATTCATTGATTTTTGCCATTGAAAAACATGTTTTTCATATACCAGAAATGTTTGAAGCTACTGACTGAATGAAAGGAGCTGGCATCTCACTCTCTTTGAATCTTCTTTATCATGCTAGGATTAACAGGAAAAAGCTAAAAATTTCAGAATTGCACCGTGCAATGTGGAGATATTACTGTTTGTGCATTTACAATATTCATTGATTTTTGCCATTGAAAAACATGTTTTTCATATACCAGAAATGTTTGAAGCTACTGACTGAATGAAAGGAGCTGGCATCTCACTCTCTTTGAATCTTCTTTATCATGCTAGGATTAGCAGGAAAAAGCAAAAAATTTCAGAATTGCACCTTGCAATGTGGAGATATTACTGTTTGTGCATTTACAATATTCATTGATTTTTGCCATTGAAAAACATGTTTTTCATATACCAGAAATGTTTGAAGCTACTGACTGAATGAAAGGAGCTGGCATCTCACTCTCTTTGAATCTTCTTTATCATGCTAGGATTAACAGGAAAAAGCAAAAAATTTCAGAATTGCACCTTGCAATGTGGAGATATTACTGTTTGTGCATTTACAATATTCATTGATTTTTGCCATTGAAAAACATGTTTTTCATATACCAGAAATGTTTGAAGCTACTGACTGAATGAAAGGAGCTGGCATCTCACTCTCTTTGAATCTTCTTTATCATGCTAGGATTAACAGGAAAAAGCTAAAAATTTCAGAATTGCACCGTGCAATGTGGAGATATTACTGTTTGTGCATTTACAATATTCATTGATTTTTGCCATTGAAAAACATGTTTTTCATATACCAGAAATGTTTGAAGCTACTGACTGAATGAAAGGAGCTGGCATCTCACTCTCTTTGAATCTTCTTTATCATGCTAGGATTAGCAGGAAAAAGCAAAAAATTTCAGAATTGCACCTTGCAATGTGGAGATATTACTGTTTGTGCATTTACAATATTCATTGATTTTTGCCATTGAAAAACATGTTTTTCATATACCAGAAATGTTTGAAGCTACTGACTGAATGAAAGGAGCTGGCATCTCACTCTCTTTGAATCTTCTTTATCATGCTAGGATTAACAGGAAAAAGCAAAAAATTTCAGAATTGCACCTTGCAATGTGGAGATATTACTGTTTGTGCATTTACAATATTCATTGATTTTTGCCATTGAAAAACATGTTTTTCATATACCAGAAATGTTTGAAGCTACTGACTGAATGAAAGGAGCTGGCATCTCACTCTCTTTGAATCTTCTTTATCATGCTAGGATTAGCAGGAAAAAGCAAAAAATTTCAGAATTGCACCTTGCAATGTGGAGATATTACTGTTTGTGCATTTACAATATTCATTGATTTTTGCCATTGAAAAACATGTTTTTCATATACCAGAAATGTTTGAAGCTACTGACTGAATGAAAGGAGCTGGCATCTCACTCTCTTTGAATCTTCTTTATCATGCTAGGATTAACAGGAAAAAGCTAAAAATTTCAGAATTGCACCGTGCAATGTGGAGATATTACTGTTTGTGCATTTACAATATTCATTGATTTTTGCCATTGAAAAACATGTTTTTCATATACCAGAAATGTTTGAAGCTACTGACTGAATGAAAGGAGCTGGCATCTCACTCTCTTTGAATCTTCTTTATCATGCTAAGAGGAGCAGGAAAAAGCAAAAAATTTCAGAATTGCACCTTCAATGCGGAGAAATTACTGTTTGTGCATTTACAATATTCATTGATTTTTGCCATTGAAAAACGTCCAGAAATGATTGAAGCTACTGACTGAATGAAAGGAGCTGGCATCTCACTCTCTTTGAATCTTCTTTATCATGCTAAGAGGAGCAGGAAAAAGCAAAAAATTTCAGAATTGCACCTTGCAATGCGGAGAAATTACTGTTTGTGCATTTACAATATTCATTAATTTTTGCCATTGAAAAACATCATGTTATTCATATACCAGAAATGATTGAAGCTACTGACTGAATGAAAGGAGCTGGCATCTCACTCTCTTTGAATCTTCTTTATCATGCTAAGAGGAGCAGGAAAAAGCAAAAAATTTCAGAATTGCACCTTGCAATGCGGAGAAATTACTGTTTGTGCATTTACAATATTCATTGATTTTTGCCATTGAAAAACATCATGTTATTCATATACCAGAAATGTTTGAAGCTACTGACTGAATGAAAGGAGCTGGCATCTCACTCTCTTTGAATCTTCTTTATCATACTAAGAGGAGCAGGAAAAAGCAAAAAATTTCAGAATTGCACCTTGCAATGCGGAGAAATTACTGTTTGTGCATTTACAATATTCATTGATTTTTGCCATTGAAAAACGTCCAGAAATGATTGAAGCTACTGACTGAATGAAAGGAGCTGGCATCTCACTCTCTTTGAATCTTCTTTATCATGCTAAGAGGAGCAGGAAAAAGCAAAAAATTTCAGAATTGCACCTTGCAATGCGGAGAAATTACTGTTTGTGCATTTACAATATTCATTGATTTTTGCCATTGAAAAACGTCCAGAAATGATTGAAGCTACTGACTGAATGAAAGGAGCTGGCATCTCACTCTCTTTGAATCTTCTTTATCATGCTAAGAGGAGCAGGAAAAAGCAAAAAATTTCAGAATTGCACCTTGCAAGGCGGAGAAATTACTGTTTGTGCATTTACAATATTCATTGATTTTTGCCGCCATTGAAAAACATCATGTTATTCATATACCAGAAATGTTTGAAGCTACTGACTGAATGAAAGGAGCTGGCATCTCACTCTCTTTGAATCTTCTTTATCATGCTAAGAGGAGCAGGAAAAAGCAAAAAATTTCAGAATTGCACCTTGCAATGCGAAGAAATTACTGTTTGTGCATTTACAATATTCATTGATTTTTGCCATTGAAAAACATCATGTTATTCATATACCAGAAATGTTTGATGCTACTGACTGAATGAAAGGAGCTGGCATCTCACTCTCTTTGAATCTTCTTTATCATGCTAAGAGGAGCAGGAAAAAGCAAAAAATTTCAGAATTGCACCTTGCAATGCGGAGAAATTACTGTTTGTGCATTTACAATATTCATTGATTTTTGCCATTGAAAAACGTCCAGAAATGATTGAAGCTACTGACTGAATGAAAGGAGCTGGCATCTCACTCTCTTTGAATCTTCTTTATCATGCTAAGAGGAGCAGGAAAAAGCAAAAAATTTCAGAATTGCACCTTGCAATGCGGAGAAATTACTGTTTGTGCATTTACAATATTCATTGATTTTTGCCATTGAAAAACATCCATAAATGATTGAAGCTACTGACTGAATGAAAGGAGCTGGCATCTCACTCTCTTTGAATCTTCTTTATCATGCTAAGAGGAGCAGGAAAAAGCAAAAAATTTCAGAATTGCACCTTGCAATGCGGAGAAATTACTGTTTGTGCATTTACAATATTCATTGATTTTTGCCATTGAAAAACGTCCAGAAATGATTGAAGCTACTGACTGAATGAAAGGAGCTGGCATCTCAGTCTCTTTGAATCTTCTTTATCATGCTAAGAGGAGCAGGAAAAAGCAAAAATTTTCAGAATTGCACCTTGCAATGCGGAGAAATTACTGTTTGTGCATCTACAATATTCAATGATTTTTGCCGTTGAAAAACGTCCAGAAATGATTGAAGCTACTGACTGAATGAAAGGAGCTGGCATCTCACTCTCTTTGAATCTTCTTTATCATGCTAGGATTAACAGGAAAAAGCTAAAAATTTCAGAATTGCACCGTGCAATGTGGAGATATTACTGTTTGTGCATTTACAATATTCATTGATTTTTGCCATTGAAAAACATGTTTTTCATATACCAGAAATGTTTGAAGCTACTGACTGAATGAAAGGAGCTGGCATCTCACTCTCTTTGAATCTTCTTTATCATGCTAGGATTAGCAGGAAAAAGCAAAAAATTTCAGAATTGCACCTTGCAATGTGGAGATATTACTGTTTGTGCATTTACAATATTCATTGATTTTTGCCATTGAAAAACATGTTTTTCATATACCAGAAATGTTTGAAGCTACTGACTGAATGAAAGGAGCTGGCATCTCACTCTCTTTGAATCTTCTTTATCATGCTAGGATTAACAGGAAAAAGCAAAAAATTTCAGAATTGCACCTTGCAATGTGGAGATATTACTGTTTGTGCATTTACAATATTCATTGATTTTTGCCATTGAAAAACATGTTTTTCATATACCAGAAATGTTTGAAGCTACTGACTGAATGAAAGGAGCTGGCATCTCACTCTCTTTGAATCTTCTTTATCATGCTAGGATTAGCAGGAAAAAGCAAAAAATTTCAGAATTGCACCTTGCAATGTGGAGATATTACTGTTTGTGCATTTACAATATTCATTGATTTTTGCCATTGAAAAACATGTTTTTCATATACCAGAAATGTTTGAAGCTACTGACTGAATGAAAGGAGCTGGCATCTCACTCTCTTTGAATCTTCTTTATCATGCTAGGATTAACAGGAAAAAGCTAAAAATTTCAGAATTGCACCGTGCAATGTGGAGATATTACTGTTTGTGCATTTACAATATTCATTGATTTTTGCCATTGAAAAACATGTTTTTCATATACCAGAAATGTTTGAAGCTACTGACTGAATGAAAGGAGCTGGCATCTCACTCTCTTTGAATCTTCTTTATCATGCTAAGAGGAGCAGGAAAAAGCAAAAAATTTCAGAATTGCACCTTCAATGCGGAGAAATTACTGTTTGTGCATTTACAATATTCATTGATTTTTGCCATTGAAAAACGTCCAGAAATGATTGAAGCTACTGACTGAATGAAAGGAGCTGGCATCTCACTCTCTTTGAATCTTCTTTATCATGCTAAGAGGAGCAGGAAAAAGCAAAAAATTTCAGAATTGCACCTTGCAATGCGGAGAAATTACTGTTTGTGCATTTACAATATTCATTAATTTTTGCCATTGAAAAACATCATGTTATTCATATACCAGAAATGATTGAAGCTACTGACTGAATGAAAGGAGCTGGCATCTCACTCTCTTTGAATCTTCTTTATCATGCTAAGAGGAGCAGGAAAAAGCAAAAAATTTCAGAATTGCACCTTGCAATGCGGAGAAATTACTGTTTGTGCATTTACAATATTCATTGATTTTTGCCATTGAAAAACATCATGTTATTCATATACCAGAAATGTTTGAAGCTACTGACTGAATGAAAGGAGCTGGCATCTCACTCTCTTTGAATCTTCTTTATCATACTAAGAGGAGCAGGAAAAAGCAAAAAATTTCAGAATTGCACCTTGCAATGCGGAGAAATTACTGTTTGTGCATTTACAATATTCATTGATTTTTGCCATTGAAAAACGTCCAGAAATGATTGAAGCTACTGACTGAATGAAAGGAGCTGGCATCTCACTCTCTTTGAATCTTCTTTATCATGCTAAGAGGAGCAGGAAAAAGCAAAAAATTTCAGAATTGCACCTTGCAATGCGGAGAAATTACTGTTTGTGCATTTACAATATTCATTGATTTTTGCCATTGAAAAACGTCCAGAAATGATTGAAGCTACTGACTGAATGAAAGGAGCTGGCATCTCACTCTCTTTGAATCTTCTTTATCATGCTAAGAGGAGCAGGAAAAAGCAAAAAATTTCAGAATTGCACCTTGCAAGGCGGAGAAATTACTGTTTGTGCATTTACAATATTCATTGATTTTTGCCGCCATTGAAAAACATCATGTTATTCATATACCAGAAATGTTTGAAGCTACTGACTGAATGAAAGGAGCTGGCATCTCACTCTCTTTGAATCTTCTTTATCATGCTAAGAGGAGCAGGAAAAAGCAAAAAATTTCAGAATTGCACCTTGCAATGCGAAGAAATTACTGTTTGTGCATTTACAATATTCATTGATTTTTGCCATTGAAAAACATCATGTTATTCATATACCAGAAATGTTTGATGCTACTGACTGAATGAAAGGAGCTGGCATCTCACTCTCTTTGAATCTTCTTTATCATGCTAAGAGGAGCAGGAAAAAGCAAAAAATTTCAGAATTGCACCTTGCAATGCGGAGAAATTACTGTTTGTGCATTTACAATATTCATTGATTTTTGCCATTGAAAAACGTCCAGAAATGATTGAAGCTACTGACTGAATGAAAGGAGCTGGCATCTCACTCTCTTTGAATCTTCTTTATCATGCTAAGAGGAGCAGGAAAAAGCAAAAAATTTCAGAATTGCACCTTGCAATGCGGAGAAATTACTGTTTGTGCATTTACAATATTCATTGATTTTTGCCATTGAAAAACATCCATAAATGATTGAAGCTACTGACTGAATGAAAGGAGCTGGCATCTCACTCTCTTTGAATCTTCTTTATCATGCTAAGAGGAGCAGGAAAAAGCAAAAAATTTCAGAATTGCACCTTGCAATGCGGAGAAATTACTGTTTGTGCATTTACAATATTCATTGATTTTTGCCATTGAAAAACGTCCAGAAATGATTGAAGCTACTGACTGAATGAAAGGAGCTGGCATCTCAGTCTCTTTGAATCTTCTTTATCATGCTAAGAGGAGCAGGAAAAAGCAAAAATTTTCAGAATTGCACCTTGCAATGCGGAGAAATTACTGTTTGTGCATCTACAATATTCAATGATTTTTGCCGTTGAAAAACGTCCAGAAATGATTGAAGCTACTGACTGAATGAAAGGAGCTGGCATCTCACTCTCTTTGTCTTCTTTACCATGCTAAGAGGAGCAGGAAAAAGCAAAAAATTTCAGAATTGCACCTTGCAATGCGGAGAAATTACTGTTTGTGCATTTACAATATTCATTGATTTTTGCCATTGAAAAACGTCCAGAAATGATTGAAGCTACTGACTGAATGAAAGGAGCTGGCATCTCACTCTCTTTGAATCTTCTTTATCATGCTAAGAGGAGCAGGAAAAAGCAAAAAATTTCAGAATTGCACCTTGCAATGCGGAGAAATTACTGTTTGTGCATTTACAATATTCATTGATTTTTGCCATTGAAAAACATCATGTTATTCATATACCAGAAATGATTGAAGCTACTGACTGAATGAAAGGAGCTGGCATCTCACTCTCTTTGAATCTTCTTTATCATGCTAAGAGGAGCAGGAAAAAGCAAAAAATTTCAGAATTGCACCTTGCAATGCGGAGAAATTACTGTTTGTGCATTTACAATATTCATTGATTTTTGCCATTGAAAAACGTCCAGAAATGATTGAAGCTACTGACTGAATGAAAGGAGCTGGCATCTCACTCTCTTTGAATCTTCTTTATCATGCTAAGAGGAGCAGGAAAAAGCAAAAAATTTCAGAATTGCACCTTGCAATTCGGAGAAATTACTGTTTGTGCATTTACAATATTCATTGATTTTTGCCATTGAAAAACGTCCAGAAATGATTGAAGCTACTGACTGAATGAAAGGAGCTCTCATCTCACTCTCTTTGAATCTTCTTTATCATGCTAAGAGGAGCAGGAAAAAGCAAAAAATTTCAGAATTGCACCTTGCAATGCGGAGAAATTACTGTTTGTGCATTTACAATATTCATTGATTTTTGCCATTGAAAAACATCATGTTATTCATATACCAGAAATGTTTGAAGCTACTGACTGAATGAAAGGAGCTGGCATCTCACTCTCTTTGAATCTTCTTTATCATGCTAAGAGGAGCAGGAAAAAGCAAAAAATTTCAATATTGCACCTTCAATGCGGAGAAATTACTGTTTGTGCATCTACAATATTCATTGATTTTTGCCGTTGAAAAACGTCCAGAAATGATTGAAGCTACTGACTGAATGAAAGGAGCTGGCATCTCACTCTCTTTGAGTCTTCTTTACCATGCTAAGAGGAGCAGGAAAAAGCAAAAAATTTCAGAATTGCACCTTGCAATGCGGAGAAATTACTGTTTGTGCATTTACAATATTCATTGATTTTTGCCATTGAAAAACGTCCAGAAATGATTGAAGCTACTGACTGAATGAAAGGAGCTGGCATCTCACTCTCTTTGAATCTTCTTTATCATGCTAAGAGGAGCAGGAAAAAGCAAAAAATTTCAGAATTGCACCTTGCAATGCGGAGAAATTACTGTTTGTGCATTTACAATATTCATTGATTTTTGCCATTGAAAAACATCATGTTATTCATATACCAGAAATGATTGAAGCTACTGACTGAATGAAAGGAGCTGGCATCTCACTCTCTTTGAATCTTCTTTATCATGCTAAGAGGAGCAGGAAAAAGCAAAAAATTTCAGAATTGCACCTTGCAATGCGGAGAAATTACTGTTTGTGCATTTACAATATTCATTGATTTTTGCCATTGAAAAACGTCCAGAAATGATTGAAGCTACTGACTGAATGAAAGGAGCTGGCATCTCACTCTCTTTGAATCTTCTTTATCATGCTAAGAGGAGCAGGAAAAAGCAAAAAATTTCAGAATTGCACCTTGCAATGCGGAGAAATTACTGTTTGTGCATTTACAATATTCATTGATTTTTGCCATTGAAAAACGTCCAGAAATGATTGAAGCTACTGACTGAATGAAAGGAGCTCTCATCTCACTCTCTTTGAATCTTCTTTATCATGCTAAGAGGAGCAGGAAAAAGCAAAAAATTTCAGAATTGCACCTTGCAATGCGGAGAAATTACTGTTTGTGCATTTACAATATTCATTGATTTTTGCCATTGAAAAACATCATGTTATTCATATACCAGAAATGTTTGAAGCTACTGACTGAATGAAAGGAGCTGGCATCTCACTCTCTTTGAATCTTCTTTATCATGCTAAGAGGAGCAGGAAAAAGCAAAAAATTTCAGAATTGCACCTTCAATGCGGAGAAATTACTGTTTGTGCATTTACAATATTCATTGATTTTTGCCATTGAAAAACGTCCAGAAATGATTGAAGCTACTGACTGAATGAAAGGAGCTGGCATCTCACTCTCTTTGAATCTTCTTTATCATGCTAAGAGGAGCAGGAAAAAGCAAAAAATTTCAGAATTGCACCTTGCAATGCGGAGAAATTACTGTTTGTGCATTTACAATATTCATTAATTTTTGCCATTGAAAAACATCATGTTATTCATATACCAGAAATGATTGAAGCTACTGACTGAATGAAAGGAGCTGGCATCTCACTCTCTTTGAATCTTCTTTATCATGCTAAGAGGAGCAGGAAAAAGCAAAAAATTTCAGAATTGCACCTTGCAATGCGGAGAAATTACTGTTTGTGCATTTACAATATTCATAGATTTTTGCCATTGAAAAACATCATGTTATTCATATACCAGAAATGTTTGAAGCTACTGACTGAATGAAAGGAGCTGGCATCTCACTCTCTTTGAATCTTCTTTATCATACTAAGAGGAGCAGGAAAAAGCAAAAAATTTCAGAATTGCACCTTGCAATGCGGAGAAATTACTGTTTGTGCATTTACAATATTCATTGATTTTTGCCATTGAAAAACGTCCAGAAATGATTGAAGCTACTGACTGAATGAAAGGAGCTGGCATCTCACTCTCTTTGAATCTTCTTTATCATGCTAAGAGGAGCAGGAAAAAGCAAAAAATTTCAGAATTGCACCTTGCAATGCGGAGAAATTACTGTTTGTGCATTTACAATATTCATTGATTTTTGCCATTGAAAAACATCATGTTATTCATATACCAGAAATGTTTGAAGCTACTGACTGAATGAAAGGAGCTGGCATCTCACTCTCTTTGAATCTTCTTTATCATACTAAGAGGAGCAGGAAAAAGCAAAAAATTTCAGAATTGCACCTTCAATGCGGAGAAATTACTGTTTGTGCATTTACAATATTCATTGATTTTTGCCATTGAAAAACGTCCAGAAATGATTGAAGCTACTGACTGAATGAAAGGAGCTGGCATCTCACTCTCTTTGAATCTTCTTTATCATGCTAAGAGGAGCAGGAAAAAGCAAAAAATTTCAGAATTGCACCTTGCAATGCGGAGAAATTACTGTTTGTGCATTTACAATATTCTTTAATTTTTGCCATTGAAAAACATCATGTTATTCATATACCAGAAATGTTTGAAGCTACTGACTGAATGAAAGGAGCTGGCATCTCACTCTCTTTGAATCTTCTTTATCATACTAAGAGGAGCAGGAAAAAGCAAAAAATTTCAGAATTGCACCTTGCAATGCGGAGAAATTACTGTTTGTGCATTTACAATATTCATTGATTTTTGCCATTGAAAAACGTCCAGAAATGATTGAAGCTACTGACTGAATGAAAGGAGCTGGCATCTCACTCTCTTTGAATCTTCTTTATCATGCTAAGAGGAGCAGGAAAAAGCAAAAAATTTCAGAATTGCACCTTGCAATGCGGAGAAATTACTGTTTGTGCATTTACAATATTCATTGATTTTTGCCATTGAAAAACGTCCAGAAATGATTGAAGCTACTGACTGAATGAAAGGAGCTGGCATCTCACTCTCTTTGAATCTTCTTTATCATGCTAAGAGGAGCAGGAAAAAGCAAAAAATTTCAGAATTGCACCTTGCAATGCGGAGAAATTACTGTTTGTGCATTTACAATATTCATTGATTTTTGCCGCCAATGAAAAACATCATGTTATTCATATACCAGAAATGTTTGAAGCTACTGACTGAATGAAAGGAGCTGGCATCTCACTCTCTTTGAATCTTCTTTATCATGCTAAGAGGAGCAGGAAAAAGCAAAAAATTTCAGAATTGCACCTTGCAATGCGAAGAAATTACTGTTTGTGCATTTACAATATTCATTGATTTTTGCCATTGAAAAACATCATGTTATTCATATACCAGAAATGTTTGATGCTACTGACTGAATGAAAGGAGCTGGCATCTCACTCTCTTTGAATCTTCTTTATCATGCTAAGAGGAGCAGGAAAAAGCAAAAAATTTCAGAATTGCACCTTGCAATGCGGAGAAATTACTGTTTGTGCATTTACAATATTCATTGATTTTTGCCATTGAAAAACGTCCAGAAATGATTGAAGCTACTGACTGAATGAAAGGAGCTGGCATCTCACTCTCTTTGAATCTTCTTTATCATGCTAAGAGGAGCAGGAAAAAGCAAAAAATTTCAGAATTGCACCTTGCAATGCGGAGAAATTACTGTTTGTGCATTTACAATATTCATTGATTTTTGCCATTGAAAAACATCCAGAAATGATTGAAGCTACTGACTGAATGAAAGGAGCTGGCATCTCACTCTCTTTGAATCTTCTTTATCATGCTAAGAGGAGCAGGAAAAAGCAAAAAATTTCAGAATTGCACCTTGCAATGCGGAGAAATTACTGTTTGTGCATTTACAATATTCATTGATTTTTGCCATTGAAAAACGTCCAGAAATGATTGAAGCTACTGACTGAATGAAAGGAGCTGGCATCTCAGTCTCTTTGAATCTTCTTTATCATGCTAAGAGGAGCAGGAAAAAGCAAAAAATTTCAGAATTGCACCTTGCAATGCGGAGAAATTACTGTTTGTGCATCTACAATATTCATTGATTTTTGCCGTTGAAAAACGTCCAGAAATGATTGAAGCTACTGACTGAATGAAAGGAGCTGGCATCTCACTCTCTTTGAGTCTTCTTTACCATGCTAAGAGGAGCAGGAAAAAGCAAAAAATTTCAGAATTGCACCTTGCAATGCGGAGAAATTACTGTTTGTGCATTTACAATATTCATTGATTTTTGCCATTGAAAAACGTCCAGAAATGATTGAAGCTACTGACTGAATGAAAGGAGCTGGCATCTCACTCTCTTTGAATCTTCTTTATCATGCTAAGAGGAGCAGGAAAAAGCAAAAAATTTCAGAATTGCACCTTGCAATGCGGAGAAATTACTGTTTGTGCATTTACAATATTCATTGATTTTTGCCATTGAAAAACATCATGTTATTCATATACCAGAAATGATTGAAGCTACTGACTGAATGAAAGGAGCTGGCATCTCACTCTCTTTGAATCTTCTTTATCATGCTAAGAGGAGCAGGAAAAAGCAAAAAATTTCAGAATTGCACCTTGCAATGCGGAGAAATTACTGTTTGTGCATTTACAATATTCATTGATTTTTGCCATTGAAAAACGTCCAGAAATGATTGAAGCTACTGACTGAATGAAAGGAGCTGGCATCTCACTCTCTTTGAATCTTCTTTATCATGCTAAGAGGAGCAGGAAAAAGCAAAAAATTTCAGAATTGCACCTTGCAATGCGGAGAAATTACTGTTTGTGCATTTACAATATTCATTGATTTTTGCCATTGAAAAACGTCCACAAATGATTGAAGCTACTGACTGAATGAAAGGAGCTGGCATCTCACTCTCTTTGAATCTTCTTTATCATGCTAAGAGGAGCAGGAAAAAGCAAAAAATTTCAGAATTCCACCTTGCAATGCGGAGAAATTACTGTTTGTGCATTTACAATATTCATTGATTTTTGCCATTGAAAAACATCATGTTATTCATATACCAGAAATGTTTGAAGCTACTGACTGAATGAAAGGAGCTGGCATCTCACTCTCTTTGAATCTTCTTTATCATACTAAGAGGAGCAGGAAAAAGCAAAAAATTTCAGAATTGCACCTTGCAATGCGGAGAAATTACTGTTTGTGCATTTACAATATTCATTTATTTTTGCCTTTGAAAAACGTCCAGAAATGATTGAAGCAACTGACTGAATGAAAGGAGCTGGCATCTCACTCTCTTTGAATCTTCTTTATCATGCTAAGAGGAGCAGGAAAAAGCAAAAAATTTCAGAATTGCACCTTGCAATGCGGAGAAATTACTGTTTGTGCATTTACAATATTCATTGATTTTTGCCATTGAAAAACATCATGTTATTCATATACCAGAAATGTTTGAAGCTACTGACTGAATGAAAGGAGCTGGCATCTCAATCTCTTTGAATCTTCTTTATCATACTAAGAGGAGCAGGAAAAAGCAAAAAATTTCAGAATTGCACCTTCAATGCGGAGAAATTACTGTTTGTGCATTTACAATATTCATTGATTTTTGCCATTGAAAAACGTCCAGAAATGATTGAAGCTACTGACTGAATGAAAGGAGCTGGCATCTCACTCTCTTTGAATCTTCTTTATCATGCTAAGAGGAGCAGGAAAAAGCAAAAAATTTCAGAATTGCACCTTCAATGCGGAGAAATTACTGTTTGTGCATTTACAATATTCATTGATTTTTGCCATTGAAAAACGTCCAGAAATGATTGAAGCTACTGACTGAATGAAAGGAGCTGGCATCTCACTCTCTTTGAATCTTCTTTATCATGCTAAGAGGAGCAGGAAAAAGCAAAAAATTTCAGAATTGCACCTTGCAATGCGGAGAAATTACTGTTTGTGCATTTACAATATTCATTAATTTTTGCCATTGAAAAACATCATGTTATTCATATACCAGAAATGATTGAAGCTACTGACTGAATGAAAGGAGCTGGCATCTCACTCTCTTTGAATCTTCTTTATCATGCTAAGAGGAGCAGGAAAAAGCAAAAAATTTCAGAATTGCACCTTCAATGCGGAGAAATTACTGTTTGTGCATTTACAATATTCATTGATTTTTGCCATTGAAAAACGTCCAGAAATGATTGAAGCTACTGACTGAATGAAAGGAGCTGGCATCTCACTCTCTTTGAATCTTCTTTATCATGCTAAGAGGAGCAGGAAAAAGCAAAAAATTTCAGAATTGCACCTTGCAATGCGGAGAAATTACTGTTTGTGCATTTACAATATTCATTGATTTTTGCCGCCAATGAAAAACATCATGTTATTCATATACCAGAAATGTTTGAAGCTACTGACTGAATGAAAGGAGCTGGCATCTCACTCTCTTTGAATCTTCTTTATCATGCTAAGAGGAGCAGGAAAAAGCAAAAAATTTCAGAATTGCACCTTGCAATGCGAAGAAATTACTGTTTGTGCATTTACAATATTCATTGATTTTTGCCATTGAAAAACATCATGTTATTCATATACCAGAAATGTTTGATGCTACTGACTGAATGAAAGGAGCTGGCATCTCACTCTCTTTGAATCTTCTTTATCATGCTAAGAGGAGCAGGAAAAAGCAAAAAATTTCAGAATTGCACCTTGCAATGCGGAGAAATTACTGTTTGTGCATTTACAATATTCATTGATTTTTGCCATTGAAAAACGTCCAGAAATGATTGAAGCTACTGACTGAATGAAAGGAGCTGGCATCTCACTCTCTTTGAATCTTCTTTATCATGCTAAGAGGAGCAGGAAAAAGCAAAAAATTTCAGAATTGCACCTTGCAATGCGGAGAAATTACTGTTTGTGCATTTACAATATTCATTGATTTTTGCCATTGAAAAACATCCAGAAATGATTGAAGCTACTGACTGAATGAAAGGAGCTGGCATCTCACTCTCTTTGAATCTTCTTTATCATGCTAAGAGGAGCAGGAAAAAGCAAAAAATTTCAGAATTGCACCTTGCAATGCGGAGAAATTACTGTTTGTGCATTTACAATATTCATTGATTTTTGCCATTGAAAAACGTCCAGAAATGATTGAAGCTACTGACTGAATGAAAGGAGCTGGCATCTCAGTCTCTTTGAATCTTCTTTATCATGCTAAGAGGAGCAGGAAAAAGCAAAAAATTTCAGAATTGCACCTTGCAATGCGGAGAAATTACTGTTTGTGCATCTACAATATTCATTGATTTTTGCCGTTGAAAAACGTCCAGAAATGATTGAAGCTACTGACTGAATGAAAGGAGCTGGCATCTCACTCTCTTTGAGTCTTCTTTACCATGCTAAGAGGAGCAGGAAAAAGCAAAAAATTTCAGAATTGCACCTTGCAATGCGGAGAAATTACTGTTTGTGCATTTACAATATTCATTGATTTTTGCCATTGAAAAACGTCCAGAAATGATTGAAGCTACTGACTGAATGAAAGGAGCTGGCATCTCACTCTCTTTGAATCTTCTTTATCATGCTAAGAGGAGCAGGAAAAAGCAAAAAATTTCAGAATTGCACCTTGCAATGCGGAGAAATTACTGTTTGTGCATTTACAATATTCATTGATTTTTGCCATTGAAAAACATCATGTTATTCATATACCAGAAATGATTGAAGCTACTGACTGAATGAAAGGAGCTGGCATCTCACTCTCTTTGAATCTTCTTTATCATGCTAAGAGGAGCAGGAAAAAGCAAAAAATTTCAGAATTGCACCTTGCAATGCGGAGAAATTACTGTTTGTGCATTTACAATATTCATTGATTTTTGCCATTGAAAAACGTCCAGAAATGATTGAAGCTACTGACTGAATGAAAGGAGCTGGCATCTCACTCTCTTTGAATCTTCTTTATCATGCTAAGAGGAGCAGGAAAAAGCAAAAAATTTCAGAATTGCACCTTGCAATGCGGAGAAATTACTGTTTGTGCATTTACAATATTCATTGATTTTTGCCATTGAAAAACGTCCACAAATGATTGAAGCTACTGACTGAATGAAAGGAGCTGGCATCTCACTCTCTTTGAATCTTCTTTATCATGCTAAGAGGAGCAGGAAAAAGCAAAAAATTTCAGAATTCCACCTTGCAATGCGGAGAAATTACTGTTTGTGCATTTACAATATTCATTGATTTTTGCCATTGAAAAACATCATGTTATTCATATACCAGAAATGTTTGAAGCTACTGACTGAATGAAAGGAGCTGGCATCTCACTCTCTTTGAATCTTCTTTATCATACTAAGAGGAGCAGGAAAAAGCAAAAAATTTCAGAATTGCACCTTGCAATGCGGAGAAATTACTGTTTGTGCATTTACAATATTCATTTATTTTTGCCTTTGAAAAACGTCCAGAAATGATTGAAGCAACTGACTGAATGAAAGGAGCTGGCATCTCACTCTCTTTGAATCTTCTTTATCATGCTAAGAGGAGCAGGAAAAAGCAAAAAATTTCAGAATTGCACCTTGCAATGCGGAGAAATTACTGTTTGTGCATTTACAATATTCATTGATTTTTGCCATTGAAAAACATCATGTTATTCATATACCAGAAATGTTTGAAGCTACTGACTGAATGAAAGGAGCTGGCATCTCAATCTCTTTGAATCTTCTTTATCATACTAAGAGGAGCAGGAAAAAGCAAAAAATTTCAGAATTGCACCTTCAATGCGGAGAAATTACTGTTTGTGCATTTACAATATTCATTGATTTTTGCCATTGAAAAACGTCCAGAAATGATTGAAGCTACTGACTGAATGAAAGGAGCTGGCATCTCACTCTCTTTGAATCTTCTTTATCATGCTAAGAGGAGCAGGAAAAAGCAAAAAATTTCAGAATTGCACCTTCAATGCGGAGAAATTACTGTTTGTGCATTTACAATATTCATTGATTTTTGCCATTGAAAAACGTCCAGAAATGATTGAAGCTACTGACTGAATGAAAGGAGCTGGCATCTCACTCTCTTTGAATCTTCTTTATCATGCTAAGAGGAGCAGGAAAAAGCAAAAAATTTCAGAATTGCACCTTGCAATGCGGAGAAATTACTGTTTGTGCATTTACAATATTCATTAATTTTTGCCATTGAAAAACATCATGTTATTCATATACCAGAAATGATTGAAGCTACTGACTGAATGAAAGGAGCTGGCATCTCACTCTCTTTGAATCTTCTTTATCATGCTAAGAGGAGCAGGAAAAAGCAAAAAATTTCAGAATTGCACCTTCAATGCGGAGAAATTACTGTTTGTGCATTTACAATATTCATTGATTTTTGCCATTGAAAAACGTCCAGAAATGATTGAAGCTACTGACTGAATGAAAGGAGCTGGCATCTCACTCTCTTTGAATCTTCTTTATCATGCTAAGAGGAGCAGGAAAAAGCAAAAAATTTCAGAATTGCACCTTGCAATGCGGAGAAATTACTGTTTGTGCATTTACAATATTCATTAATTTTTGCCATTGAAAAACATCATGTTATTCATATACCAGAAATGATTGAAGCTACTGACTGAATGAAAGGAGCTGGCATCTCACTCTCTTTGAATCTTCTTTATCATGCTAAGAGGAGCAGGAAAAAGCAAAAAATTTCAGAATTGCACCTTGCAATGCGGAGAAATTACTGTTTGTGCATTTACAATATTCATTGATTTTTGCCATTGAAAAACATCATGTTATTCATATACCAGAAATGTTTGAAGCTACTGACTGAATGAAAGGAGCTGGCATCTCACTCTCTTTGAATCTTCTTTATCATACTAAGAGGAGCAGGAAAAAGCAAAAAATTTCAGAATTGCACCTTGCAATGCGGAGAAATTACTGTTTGTGCATTTACAATATTCATTTATTTTTGCCTTTGAAAAACGTCCAGAAATGATTGAAGCTACTGACTGAATGAAAGGAGCTGGCATCTCACTCTCTTTGAATCTTCTTTATCATGCTAAGAGGAGCAGTTAAAAGCAAAAAATTTCAGAATTGCACCTTGCAATGCGGAGAAATTACTGTTTGTGCATTTACAATATTCATTGATTTTTGCCATTGAAAAACATCATGTTATTCATATACCAGAAATGTTTGAAGCTACTGACTGAATGAAAGGAGCTGGCATCTCACTCTCTTTGAATCTTCTTTATCATACTAAGAGGAGCAGGAAAAAGCAAAAAATTTCAGAATTGCACCTTCAATGCGGAGAAATTACTGTTTGTGCATTTACAATATTCATTGATTTTTGCCATTGAAAAACGTCCAGAAATGATTGAAGCTACTGACTGAATGAAAGGAGCTGGCATCTCACTCTCTTTGAATCTTCTTTATCATGCTAAGAGGAGCAGGAAAAAGCAAAAAATTTCAGAATTGCACCTTGCAATGCGGAGAAATTACTGTTTGTGCATTTACAATATTCATTGATTTTTGCCATTGAAAATTGAAAAACGTCCAGAAATGATTGAAGCTACTGACTGAATGAAAGGAGCTGGCATCTCACTCTCTTTGAATCTTCTTTATCATGCTAAGAGGAGCAGGAAAAAGCAAAAAATTTCAGAATTGCACCTTGCAATGCGGAGAAATTACTGTTTGTGCATTTACAATATTCATTGATTTTTGCCATTGAAAAACATCATGTTATTCATATACCAGAAATGATTGAAGCTACTGACTGAATGAAAGGAGCTGGCATCTCACTCTCTTTGAATCTTCTTTATCATGCTAAGAGGAGCAGGAAAAAGCAAAAAATTTCAGAATTGCACCTTGCAATGCGGAGAAATTACTGTTTGTGCATTTACAATATTCATTGATTTTTGCCATTGAAAAACGTCCAGAAATGATTGAAGCTACTGACTGAATGAAAGGAGCTGGCATCTCACTCTCTTTGAATCTTCTTTATCATGCTAAGAGGAGCAGTTAAAAGCAAAAAATTTCAGAATTGCACCTTGCAATGCGGAGAAATTACTGTTTGTGCATTTACAATATTCATTGATTTTTGCCATTGAAAAACATCATGTTATTCATATACCAGAAATGTTTGAAGCTACTGACTGAATGAAAGGAGCTGGCATCTCACTCTCTTTGAATCTTCTTTATCATACTAAGAGGAGCAGGAAAAAGCAAAAAATTTCAGAATTGCACCTTCAATGCGGAGAAATTACTGTTTGTGCATTTACAATATTCATTGATTTTTGCCATTGAAAAACGTCCAGAAATGATTGAAGCTACTGACTGAATGAAAGGAGCTGGCATCTCACTCTCTTTGAATCTTCTTTATCATGCTAAGAGGAGCAGGAAAAAGCAAAAAATTTCAGAATTGCACCTTGCAATGCGGAGAAATTACTGTTTGTGCATTTACAATATTCATTGATTTTTGCCATTGAAAAACGTCCAGAAATGATTGAAGCTACTGACTGAATGAAAGGAGCTGGCATCTCACTCTCTTTGAATCTTCTTTATCATGCTAAGAGGAGCAGGAAAAAGCAAAAAATTTCAGAATTGCACCTTGCAATGCGGAGAAATTACTGTTTGTGCATTTACAATATTCATTGATTTTTGCCATTGAAAAACGTCCAGAAATGATTGAAGCTACTGACTGAATGAAAGGAGCTGGCATCTCACTCTCTTTGAATCTTCTTTATCATGCTAAGAGGAGCAGGAAAAAGCAAAAAATTTCAGAATTGCACCTTGCAATGCGGAGAAATTACTGTTTGTGCATTTACAATATTCATTGATTTTTGCCGCCAATGAAAAACATCATGTTATTCATATACCAGAAATGTTTGAAGCTACTGACTGAATGAAAGGAGCTGGCATCTCACTCTCTTTGAATCTTCTTTATCATGCTAAGAGGAGCAGGAAAAAGCAAAAAATTTCAGAATTGCACCTTGCAATGCGAAGAAATTACTGTTTGTGCATTTACAATATTCATTGATTTTTGCCATTGAAAAACATCATGTTATTCATATACCAGAAATGTTTGATGCTACTGACTGAATGAAAGGAGCTGGCATCTCACTCTCTTTGAATCTTCTTTATCATGCTAAGAGGAGCAGGAAAAAGCAAAAAATTTCAGAATTGCACCTTGCAATGCGGAGAAATTACTGTTTGTGCATTTACAATATTCATTGATTTTTGCCATTGAAAAACGTCCAGAAATGATTGAAGCTACTGACTGAATGAAAGGAGCTGGCATCTCACTCTCTTTGAATCTTCTTTATCATGCTAAGAGGAGCAGGAAAAAGCAAAAAATTTCAGAATTGCACCTTGCAATGCGGAGAAATTACTGTTTGTGCATTTACAATATTCATTGATTTTTGCCATTGAAAAACATCCAGAAATGATTGAAGCTACTGACTGAATGAAAGGAGCTGGCATCTCACTCTCTTTGAATCTTCTTTATCATGCTAAGAGGAGCAGGAAAAAGCAAAAAATTTCAGAATTGCACCTTGCAATGCGGAGAAATTACTGTTTGTGCATTTACAATATTCATTGATTTTTGCCATTGAAAAACGTCCAGAAATGATTGAAGCTACTGACTGAATGAAAGGAGCTGGCATCTCAGTCTCTTTGAATCTTCTTTATCATGCTAAGAGGAGCAGGAAAAAGCAAAAAATTTCAGAATTGCACCTTGCAATGCGGAGAAATTACTGTTTGTGCATCTACAATATTCATTGATTTTTGCCATTGAAAAACGTCCAGAAATGATTGAAGCTACTGACTGAATGAAAGGAGCTGGCATCTCACTCTCTTTGAATCTTCTTTATCATGCTAAGAGGAGCAGGAAAAAGCAAAAAATTTCAGAATTGCACCTTGCAATGCGGAGAAATTACTGTTTGTGCATTTACAATATTCATTAATTTTTGCCATTGAAAAACATCATGTTATTCATATACCAGAAATGATTGAAGCTACTGACTGAATGAAAGGAGCTGGCATCTCACTCTCTTTGAATCTTCTTTATCATGCTAAGAGGAGCAGGAAAAAGCAAAAAATTTCAGAATTGCACCTTGCAATGCGGAGAAATTACTGTTTGTGCATTTACAATATTCATTGATTTTTGCCATTGAAAAACATCATGTTATTCATATACCAGAAATGTTTGAAGCTACTGACTGAATGAAAGGAGCTGGCATCTCACTCTCTTTGAATCTTCTTTATCATACTAAGAGGAGCAGGAAAAAGCAAAAAATTTCAGAATTGCACCTTGCAATGCGGAGAAATTACTGTTTGTGCATTTACAATATTCATTTATTTTTGCCTTTGAAAAACGTCCAGAAATGATTGAAGCTACTGACTGAATGAAAGGAGCTGGCATCTCACTCTCTTTGAATCTTCTTTATCATGCTAAGAGGAGCAGTTAAAAGCAAAAAATTTCAGAATTGCACCTTGCAATGCGGAGAAATTACTGTTTGTGCATTTACAATATTCATTGATTTTTGCCATTGAAAAACATCATGTTATTCATATACCAGAAATGTTTGAAGCTACTGACTGAATGAAAGGAGCTGGCATCTCACTCTCTTTGAATCTTCTTTATCATACTAAGAGGAGCAGGAAAAAGCAAAAAATTTCAGAATTGCACCTTCAATGCGGAGAAATTACTGTTTGTGCATTTACAATATTCATTGATTTTTGCCATTGAAAAACGTCCAGAAATGATTGAAGCTACTGACTGAATGAAAGGAGCTGGCATCTCACTCTCTTTGAATCTTCTTTATCATGCTAAGAGGAGCAGGAAAAAGCAAAAAATTTCAGAATTGCACCTTGCAATGCGGAGAAATTACTGTTTGTGCATTTACAATATTCATTGATTTTTGCCATTGAAAAACGTCCAGAAATGATTGAAGCTACTGACTGAATGAAAGGAGCTGGCATCTCACTCTCTTTGAATCTTCTTTATCATGCTAAGAGGAGCAGGAAAAAGCAAAAAATTTCAGAATTGCACCTTGCAATGCGGAGAAATTACTGTTTGTGCATTTACAATATTCATTGATTTTTGCCATTGAAAAACGTCCAGAAATGATTGAAGCTACTGACTGAATGAAAGGAGCTGGCATCTCACTCTCTTTGAATCTTCTTTATCATGCTAAGAGGAGCAGGAAAAAGCAAAAAATTTCAGAATTGCACCTTGCAATGCGGAGAAATTACTGTTTGTGCATTTACAATATTCATTGATTTTTGCCGCCAATGAAAAACATCATGTTATTCATATACCAGAAATGTTTGAAGCTACTGACTGAATGAAAGGAGCTGGCATCTCACTCTCTTTGAATCTTCTTTATCATGCTAAGAGGAGCAGGAAAAAGCAAAAAATTTCAGAATTGCACCTTGCAATGCGAAGAAATTACTGTTTGTGCATTTACAATATTCATTGATTTTTGCCATTGAAAAACATCATGTTATTCATATACCAGAAATGTTTGATGCTACTGACTGAATGAAAGGAGCTGGCATCTCACTCTCTTTGAATCTTCTTTATCATGCTAAGAGGAGCAGGAAAAAGCAAAAAATTTCAGAATTGCACCTTGCAATGCGGAGAAATTACTGTTTGTGCATTTACAATATTCATTGATTTTTGCCATTGAAAAACGTCCAGAAATGATTGAAGCTACTGACTGAATGAAAGGAGCTGGCATCTCACTCTCTTTGAATCTTCTTTATCATGCTAAGAGGAGCAGGAAAAAGCAAAAAATTTCAGAATTGCACCTTGCAATGCGGAGAAATTACTGTTTGTGCATTTACAATATTCATTGATTTTTGCCATTGAAAAACATCCAGAAATGATTGAAGCTACTGACTGAATGAAAGGAGCTGGCATCTCACTCTCTTTGAATCTTCTTTATCATGCTAAGAGGAGCAGGAAAAAGCAAAAAATTTCAGAATTGCACCTTGCAATGCGGAGAAATTACTGTTTGTGCATTTACAATATTCATTGATTTTTGCCATTGAAAAACATCATGTTATTCATATACCAGAAATGTTTGAAGCTACTGACTGAATGAAAGGAGCTGGCATCTCACTCTCTTTGAATCTTCTTTATCATACTAAGAGGAGCAGGAAAAAGCAAAAAATTTCAGAATTGCACCTTGCAATGCGGAGAAATTACTGTTTGTGCATTTACAATATTCATTTATTTTTGCCTTTGAAAAACGTCCAGAAATGATTGAAGCTACTGACTGAATGAAAGGAGCTGGCATCTCACTCTCTTTGAATCTTCTTTATCATGCTAAGAGGAGCAGTTAAAAGCAAAAAATTTCAGAATTGCACCTTGCAATGCGGAGAAATTACTGTTTGTGCATTTACAATATTCATTGATTTTTGCCATTGAAAAACATCATGTTATTCATATACCAGAAATGTTTGAAGCTACTGACTGAATGAAAGGAGCTGGCATCTCACTCTCTTTGAATCTTCTTTATCATACTAAGAGGAGCAGGAAAAAGCAAAAAATTTCAGAATTGCACCTTCAATGCGGAGAAATTACTGTTTGTGCATTTACAATATTCATTGATTTTTGCCATTGAAAAACGTCCAGAAATGATTGAAGCTACTGACTGAATGAAAGGAGCTGGCATCTCACTCTCTTTGAATCTTCTTTATCATGCTAAGAGGAGCAGGAAAAAGCAAAAAATTTCAGAATTGCACCTTGCAATGCGGAGAAATTACTGTTTGTGCATTTACAATATTCATTGATTTTTGCCATTGAAAAACGTCCAGAAATGATTGAAGCTACTGACTGAATGAAAGGAGCTGGCATCTCACTCTCTTTGAATCTTCTTTATCATGCTAAGAGGAGCAGGAAAAAGCAAAAAATTTCAGAATTGCACCTTGCAATGCGGAGAAATTACTGTTTGTGCATTTACAATATTCATTGATTTTTGCCATTGAAAAACGTCCAGAAATGATTGAAGCTACTGACTGAATGAAAGGAGCTGGCATCTCACTCTCTTTGAATCTTCTTTATCATGCTAAGAGGAGCAGGAAAAAGCAAAAAATTTCAGAATTGCACCTTGCAATGCGGAGAAATTACTGTTTGTGCATTTACAATATTCATTGATTTTTGCCGCCAATGAAAAACATCATGTTATTCATATACCAGAAATGTTTGAAGCTACTGACTGAATGAAAGGAGCTGGCATCTCACTCTCTTTGAATCTTCTTTATCATGCTAAGAGGAGCAGGAAAAAGCAAAAAATTTCAGAATTGCACCTTGCAATGCGAAGAAATTACTGTTTGTGCATTTACAATATTCATTGATTTTTGCCATTGAAAAACATCATGTTATTCATATACCAGAAATGTTTGATGCTACTGACTGAATGAAAGGAGCTGGCATCTCACTCTCTTTGAATCTTCTTTATCATGCTAAGAGGAGCAGGAAAAAGCAAAAAATTTCAGAATTGCACCTTGCAATGCGGAGAAATTACTGTTTGTGCATTTACAATATTCATTGATTTTTGCCATTGAAAAACGTCCAGAAATGATTGAAGCTACTGACTGAATGAAAGGAGCTGGCATCTCACTCTCTTTGAATCTTCTTTATCATGCTAAGAGGAGCAGGAAAAAGCAAAAAATTTCAGAATTGCACCTTGCAATGCGGAGAAATTACTGTTTGTGCATTTACAATATTCATTGATTTTTGCCATTGAAAAACATCATGTTATTCATATACCAGAAATGTTTGAAGCTACTGACTGAATGAAAGGAGCTGGCATCTCACTCTCTTTGAATCTTCTTTATCATACTAAGAGGAGCAGGAAAAAGCAAAAAATTTCAGAATTGCACCTTCAATGCGGAGAAATTACTGTTTGTGCATTTACAATATTCATTGATTTTTGCCATTGAAAAACGTCCAGAAATGATTGAAGCTACTGACTGAATGAAAGGAGCTGGCATCTCACTCTCTTTGAATCTTCTTTATCATGCTAAGAGGAGCAGGAAAAAGCAAAAAATTTCAGAATTGCACCTTGCAATGCGGAGAAATTACTGTTTGTGCATTTACAATATTCATTAATTTTTGCCATTGAAAAACATCATGTTATTCATATACCAGAAATGATTGAAGCTACTGACTGAATGAAAGGAGCTGGCATCTCACTCTCTTTGAATCTTCTTTATCATGCTAAGAGGAGCAGGAAAAAGCAAAAAATTTCAGAATTGCACCTTGCAATGCGGAGAAATTACTGTTTGTGCATTTACAATATTCATTGATTTTTGCCATTGAAAAACATCATGTTATTCATATACCAGAAATGTTTGAAGCTACTGACTGAATGAAAGGAGCTGGCATCTCACTCTCTTTGAATCTTCTTTATCATACTAAGAGGAGCAGGAAAAAGCAAAAAATTTCAGAATTGCACCTTGCAATGCGGAGAAATTACTGTTTGTGCATTTACAATATTCATTTATTTTTGCCTTTGAAAAACGTCCAGAAATGATTGAAGCTACTGACTGAATGAAAGGAGCTGGCATCTCACTCTCTTTGAATCTTCTTTATCATGCTAAGAGGAGCAGTTAAAAGCAAAAAATTTCAGAATTGCACCTTGCAATGCGGAGAAATTACTGTTTGTGCATTTACAATATTCATTGATTTTTGCCATTGAAAAACATCATGTTATTCATATACCAGAAATGTTTGAAGCTACTGACTGAATGAAAGGAGCTGGCATCTCACTCTCTTTGAATCTTCTTTATCATACTAAGAGGAGCAGGAAAAAGCAAAAAATTTCAGAATTGCACCTTCAATGCGGAGAAATTACTGTTTGTGCATTTACAATATTCATTGATTTTTGCCATTGAAAAACGTCCAGAAATGATTGAAGCTACTGACTGAATGAAAGGAGCTGGCATCTCACTCTCTTTGAATCTTCTTTATCATGCTAAGAGGAGCAGGAAAAAGCAAAAAATTTCAGAATTGCACCTTGCAATGCGGAGAAATTACTGTTTGTGCATTTACAATATTCATTGATTTTTGCCATTGAAAAACGTCCAGAAATGATTGAAGCTACTGACTGAATGAAAGGAGCTGGCATCTCACTCTCTTTGAATCTTCTTTATCATGCTAAGAGGAGCAGGAAAAAGCAAAAAATTTCAGAATTGCACCTTGCAATGCGGAGAAATTACTGTTTGTGCATTTACAATATTCATTGATTTTTGCCATTGAAAAACATCATGTTATTCATATACCAGAAATGATTGAAGCTACTGACTGAATGAAAGGAGCTGGCATCTCACTCTCTTTGAATCTTCTTTATCATGCTAAGAGGAGCAGGAAAAAGCAAAAAATTTCAGAATTGCACCTTGCAATGCGGAGAAATTACTGTTTGTGCATTTACAATATTCATTGATTTTTGCCATTGAAAAACGTCCAGAAATGATTGAAGCTACTGACTGAATGAAAGGAGCTGGCATCTCACTCTCTTTGAATCTTCTTTATCATGCTAAGAGGAGCAGGAAAAAGCAAAAAATTTCAGAATTGCACCTTGCAATGCGGAGAAATTACTGTTTGTGCATTTACAATATTCATTGATTTTTGCCATTGAAAAACGTCCAGAAATGATTGAAGCTACTGACTGAATGAAAGGAGCTCTCATCTCACTCTCTTTGAATCTTCTTTATCATGCTAAGAGGAGCAGGAAAAAGCAAAAAATTTCAGAATTGCACCTTGCAATGCGGAGAAATTACTGTTTGTGCATTTACAATATTCATTGATTTTTGCCATTGAAAAACATCATGTTATTCATATACCAGAAATGTTTGAAGCTACTGACTGAATGAAAGGAGCTGGCATCTCACTCTCTTTGAATCTTCTTTATCATGCTAAGAGGAGCAGGAAAAAGCAAAAAATTTCAGAATTGCACCTTCAATGCGGAGAAATTACTGTTTGTGCATTTACAATATTCATTGATTTTTGCCATTGAAAAACGTCCAGAAATGATTGAAGCTACTGACTGAATGAAAGGAGCTGGCATCTCACTCTCTTTGAATCTTCTTTATCATGCTAAGAGGAGCAGGAAAAAGCAAAAAATTTCAGAATTGCACCTTGCAATGCGGAGAAATTACTGTTTGTGCATTTACAATATTCATTAATTTTTGCCATTGAAAAACATCATGTTATTCATATACCAGAAATGATTGAAGCTACTGACTGAATGAAAGGAGCTGGCATCTCACTCTCTTTGAATCTTCTTTATCATGCTAAGAGGAGCAGGAAAAAGCAAAAAATTTCAGAATTGCACCTTGCAATGCGGAGAAATTACTGTTTGTGCATTTACAATATTCATAGATTTTTGCCATTGAAAAACATCATGTTATTCATATACCAGAAATGTTTGAAGCTACTGACTGAATGAAAGGAGCTGGCATCTCACTCTCTTTGAATCTTCTTTATCATACTAAGAGGAGCAGGAAAAAGCAAAAAATTTCAGAATTGCACCTTGCAATGCGGAGAAATTACTGTTTGTGCATTTACAATATTCATTGATTTTTGCCATTGAAAAACGTCCAGAAATGATTGAAGCTACTGACTGAATGAAAGGAGCTGGCATCTCACTCTCTTTGAATCTTCTTTATCATGCTAAGAGGAGCAGGAAAAAGCAAAAAATTTCAGAATTGCACCTTGCAATGCGGAGAAATTACTGTTTGTGCATTTACAATATTCATTGATTTTTGCCATTGAAAAACATCATGTTATTCATATATCAGAAATGTTTGAAGCTACTGACTGAATGAAAGGAGCTGGCATCTCACTCTCTTTGAATCTTCTTTATCATACTAAGAGGAGCAGGAAAAAGCAAAAAATTTCAGAATTGCACCTTCAATGCGGAGAAATTACTGTTTGTGCATTTACAATATTCATTGATTTTTGCCATTGAAAAACGTCCAGAAATGATTGAAGCTACTGACTGAATGAAAGGAGCTGGCATCTCACTCTCTTTGAATCTTCTTTATCATGCTAAGAGGAGCAGGAAAAAGCAAAAAATTTCAGAATTGCACCTTGCAATGCGGAGAAATTACTGTTTGTGCATTTACAATATTCATTAATTTTTGCCATTGAAAAACATCATGTTATTCATATACCAGAAATGTTTGAAGCTACTGACTGAATGAAAGGAGCTGGCATCTCACTCTCTTTGAATCTTCTTTATCATACTAAGAGGAGCAGGAAAAAGCAAAAAATTTCAGAATTGCACCTTGCAATGCGGAGAAATTACTGTTTGTGCATTTACAATATTCATTGATTTTTGCCATTGAAAAACGTCCAGAAATGATTGAAGCTACTGACTGAATGAAAGGAGCTGGCATCTCACTCTCTTTGAATCTTCTTTATCATGCTAAGAGGAGCAGGAAAAAGCAAAAAATTTCAGAATTGCACCTTGCAATGCGGAGAAATTACTGTTTGTGCATTTACAATATTCATTGATTTTTGCCATTGAAAAACGTCCAGAAATGATTGAAGCTACTGACTGAATGAAAGGAGCTGGCATCTCACTCTCTTTGAATCTTCTTTATCATGCTAAGAGGAGCAGGAAAAAGCAAAAAATTTCAGAATTGCACCTTGCAATGCGGAGAAATTACTGTTTGTGCATTTACAATATTCATTGATTTTTGCCGCCAATGAAAAACATCATGTTATTCATATACCAGAAATGATTGAAGCTACTGACTGAATGAAAGGAGCTGGCATCTCACTCTCTTTGAATCTTCTTTATCATGCTAAGAGGAGCAGGAAAAAGCAAAAAATTTCAGAATTGCATCTTGCAATGCGAAGAAATTACTGTTTGTGCATTTACAATATTCATTGATTTTTGCCATTGAAAAACATCATGTTATTCATATACCAGAAATGTTTGATGCTACTGACTGAATGAAAGGAGCTGGCATCTCACTCTCTTTGAATCTTCTTTATCATGCTAAGAGGAGCAGGAAAAAGCAAAAAATTTCAGAATTGCACCTTGCAATGCGGAGAAATTACTGTTTGTGCATTTACAATATTCATTGATTTTTGCCATTGAAAAACATCCAGAAATGATTGAAGCTACTGACTGAATGAAAGGAGCTGGCATCTCACTCTCTTTGAATCTTCTTTATCATGCTAAGAGGAGCAGGAAAAAGCAAAAAATTTCAGAATTGCACCTTGCAATGCGGAGAAATTACTGTTTGTGCATTTACAATATTCATTGATTTTTGCCATTGAAAAACGTCCAGAAATGATTGAAGCTACTGACTGAATGAAAGGAGCTGGCATCTCACTCTCTTTGAATCTTCTTTATCATGCTAAGAGGAGCAGGAAAAAGCAAAAAATTTCAGAATTGCACCTTGCAATGAGGAGAAATTACTGTTTGTGCATTTACAATATTCATTGATTTTTGCCATTGAAAAACATCATGTTATTCATATACCAGAAATGATTGAAGCTACTGACTGAATGAAAGGAGCTGGCATCTCACTCTCTTTGAATCTTCTTTATCATGCTAAGAGGAGCAGGAAAAAGCAAAAAATTTCAGAATTGCACCTTGCAATGCGGAGAAATTACTGTTTGTGCATTTACAATATTCATTGATTTTTGCCATTGAAAAACGTCCAGAAATGATTGAAGCTACTGACTGAATGAAAGGAGCTGGCATCTCACTCTCTTTGAATCTTCTTTATCATGCTAAGAGGAGCAGGAAAAAGCAAAAAATTTCAGAATTGCACCTTGCAATGCGGAGAAATTACTGTTTGTGCATTTACAATATTCATTGATTTTTGCCATTGAAAAACGTCCAGAAATGATTGAAGCTACTGACTGAATGAAAGGAGCTCTCATCTCACTCTCTTTGAATCTTCTTTATCATGCTAAGAGGAGCAGGAAAAAGCAAAAAATTTCAGAATTGCACCTTGCAATGCGGAGAAATTACTGTTTGTGCATTTACAATATTCATTGATTTTTGCCATTGAAAAACGTCCAGAAATGATTGAAGCTACTGACTGAATGAAAGGAGCTGGCATCTCAGTCTCTTTGAATCTTCTTTATCATGCTAAGAGGAGCAGGAAAAAGCAAAAAATTTCAGAATTGCACCTTGCAATGCGGAGAAATTACTGTTTGTGCATCTACAATATTCATTGATTTTTGCCGTTGAAAAACGTCCAGAAATGATTGAAGCTACTGACTGAATGAAAGGAGCTGGCATCTCACTCTCTTTGAGTCTTCTTTACCATGCTAAGAGGAGCAGGAAAAAGCAAAAAATTTCAGAATTGCACCTTGCAATGCGGAGAAATTACTGTTTGTGCATTTACAATATTCATTGATTTTTGCCATTGAAAAACATCATGTTATTCATATACCAGAAATGTTTGAAGCTACTGACTGAATGAAAGGAGCTGGCATCTCACTCTCTTTGAATCTTCTTTATCATGCTAAGAGGAGCAGGAAAAAGCAAAAAATTTCAGAATTGCACCTTGCAATGCGGAGAAATTACTGTTTGTGCATTTACAATATTCATTAATTTTTGCCATTGAAAAACATCATGTTATTCATATACCAGAAATGATTGAAGCTACTGACTGAATGAAAGGAGCTGGCATCTCACTATCTTTGAATCTTCTTTATCATGCTAAGAGGAGCAGGAAAAAGCAAAAAATTTCAGAATTGCACCTTGCAATGCGGAGAAATTACTGTTTGTGCATTTACAATATTCATTGATTTTTGCCATTGAAAAACATCATGTTATTCATATACCAGAAATGTTTGAAGCTACTGACTGAATGAAAGGAGCTGGCATCTCACTCTCTTTGAATCTTCTTTATCATACTAAGAGGAGCAGGAAAAAGCAAAAAATTTCAGAATTGCACCTTGCAATGCGGAGAAATTACTGTTTGTGCATTTACAATATTCATTTATTTTTGCCTTTGAAAAACGTCCAGAAATGATTGAAGCAACTGACTGAATGAAAGGAGCTGGCATCTCACTCTCTTTGAATCTTCTTTATCATGCTAAGAGGAGCAGGAAAAAGCAAAAAATTTCAGAATTGCACCTTGCAATGCGGAGAAATTACTGTTTGTGCATTTACAATATTCATTGATTTTTGCCATTGAAAAACATCATGTTATTCATATACCAGAAATGTTTGAAGCTACTGACTGAATGAAAGGAGCTGGCATCTCACTCTCTTTGAATCTTCTTTATCATACTAAGAGGAGCAGGAAAAAGCAAAAAATTTCAGAATTGCACCTTCAATGCGGAGAAATTACTGTTTGTGCATTTACAATATTCATTGATTTTTGCCATTGAAAAACGTCCAGAAATGATTGAAGCTACTGACTGAATGAAAGGAGCTGGCATCTCACTCTCTTTGAATCTTCTTTATCATGCTAAGAGGAGCAGGAAAAAGCAAAAAATTTCAGAATTGCACCTTCAATGCGGAGAAATTACTGTTTGTGCATTTACAATATTCATTGATTTTTGCCATTGAAAAACGTCCAGAAATGATTGAAGCTACTGACTGAATGAAAGGAGCTGGCATCTCACTCTCTTTGAATCTTCTTTATCATGCTAAGAGGAGCAGGAAAAAGCAAAAAATTTCAGAATTGCACCTTGCAATGCGGAGAAATTACTGTTTGTGCATTTACAATATTCATTAATTTTTGCCATTGAAAAACATCATGTTATTCATATACCAGAAATGATTGAAGCTACTGACTGAATGAAAGGAGCTGGCATCTCACTCTCTTTGAATCTTCTTTATCATGCTAAGAGGAGCAGGAAAAAGCAAAAAATTTCAGAATTGCACCTTGCAATGCGGAGAAATTACTGTTTGTGCATTTACAATATTCATTGATTTTTGCCATTGAAAAACATCATGTTATTCATATACCAGAAATGTTTGAAGCTACTGACTGAATGAAAGGAGCTGGCATCTCACTCTCTTTGAATCTTCTTTATCATACTAAGAGGAGCAGGAAAAAGCAAAAAATTTCAGAATTGCACCTTGCAATGCGGAGAAATTACTGTTTGTGCATTTACAATATTCATTTATTTTTGCCTTTGAAAAACGTCCAGAAATGATTGAAGCTACTGACTGAATGAAAGGAGCTGGCATCTCACTCTCTTTGAATCTTCTTTATCATGCTAAGAGGAGCAGGAAAAAGCAAAAAATTTCAGAATTGCACCTTGCAATGCGGAGAAATTACTGTTTGTGCATTTACAATATTCATTGATTTTTGCCATTGAAAAACATCATGTTATTCATATACCAGAAATGTTTGAAGCTACTGACTGAATGAAAGGAGCTGGCATCTCACTCTCTTTGAATCTTCTTTATCATACTAAGAGGAGCAGGAAAAAGCAAAAAATTTCAGAATTGCACCTTCAATGCGGAGAAATTACTGTTTGTGCATTTACAATATTCATTGATTTTTGCCATTGAAAAACGTCCAGAAATGATTGAAGCTACTGACTGAATGAAAGGAGCTGGCATCTCACTCTCTTTGAATCTTCTTTATCATGCTAAGAGGAGCAGGAAAAAGCAAAAAATTTCAGAATTGCACCTTGCAATGCGGAGAAATTACTGTTTGTGCATTTACAATATTCATTAATTTTTGCCATTGAAAAACATCATGTTATTCATATACCAGAAATGATTGAAGCTACTGACTGAATGAAAGGAGCTGGCATCTCACTCTCTTTGAATCTTCTTTATCATGCTAAGAGGAGCAGGAAAAAGCAAAAAATTTCAGAATTGCTCCTTGCAATGCGGAGAAATTACTGTTTGTGCATTTACAATATTCATTGATTTTTGCCATTGAAAAACATCATGTTATTCATATACCAGAAATGTTTGAAGCTACTGACTGAATGAAAGGAGCTGGCATCTCACTCTCTTTGAATCTTCTTTATCATACTAAGAGGAGCAGGAAAAAGCAAAAAATTTCAGAATTGCACCTTGCAATGCGGAGAAATTACTGTTTGTGCATTTACAATATTCATTGATTTTTGCCATTGAAAAACGTCCAGAAATGATTGAAGCTACTGACTGAATGAAAGGAGCTGGCATCTCACTCTCTTTGAATCTTCTTTATCATGCTAAGAGGAGCAGGAAAAAGCAAAAAATTTCAGAATTGAACCTTGCAATGCGGAGAAATTACTGTTTGTGCATTTACAATATTCATTGATTTTTGCCATTGGAAAACGTCCAGAAATGATTGAAGCTACTGACTGAATGAAAGGAGCTGGCATCTCACTCTCTTTGAATCTTCTTTATCATGCTAAGAGGAGCAGGAAAAAGCAAAAAATTTCAGAATTGCACCTTGCAATGCGGAGAAATTACTGTTTGTGCATTTACAATATTCATTGATTTTTGCCGCCATTGAAAAACATCATGTTATTCATATACCAGAAATGTTTGAAGCTACTGACTGAATGAAAGGAGCTGGCATCTCACTCTCTTTGAATCTTCTTTATCATGCTAAGAGGAGCAGGAAAAAGCAAAAAATTTCAGAATTGCACCTTGCAATGCGGAGAAATTACTGTTTGTGCATCTACAATATTCATTGATTTTTACCGTTGAAAAACGTCCAGAAATGATTGAAGCTACTGACTGAATGAAAGGAGCTGGCATCTCACTCTCTTTGAGTCTTCTTTACCATGCTAAGAGGAGCAGGAAAAAGCAAAAAATTTCAGAATTGCACCTTGCAATGCGGAGAAATTACTGTTTGTGCATTTACAATATTCATTGATTTTTGCCATTGAAAAACGTCCAGAAATGATTGAAGCTACTGACTGAATGAAAGGAGCTGGCATCTCACTCTCTTTGAATCTTCTTTATCATGCTAAGAGGAGCAGGAAAAAGCAAAAAATTTCAGAATTGCACCTTGCAATGCGGAGAAATTACTGTTTGTGCATTTACAATATTCATTGATTTTTGCCATTGAAAAACATCATGTTATTCATATACCAGAAATGATTGAAGCTACTGACTGAATGAAAGGAGCTGGCATCTCACTCTCTTTGAATCTTCTTTATCATGCTAAGAGGAGCAGGAAAAAGCAAAAAATTTCAGAATTGCACCTTGCAATGCGGAGAAATTACTGTTTGTGCATTTACAATATTCATTGATTTTTGCCATTGAAAAACGTCCAGAAATGATTGAAGCTACTGACTGAATGAAAGGAGCTGGCATCTCACTCTCTTTGAATCTTCTTTATCATGCTAAGAGGAGCAGGAAAAAGCAAAAAATTTCAGAATTGCACCTTGCAATGCGGAGAAATTACTGTTTGTGCATTTACAATATTCATTGATTTTTGCCATTGAAAAACGTCCAGAAATGATTGAAGCTACTGACTGAATGAAAGGAGCTCTCATCTCACTCTCTTTGAATCTTCTTTATCATGCTAAGAGGAGCAGGAAAAAGCAAAAAATTTCAGAATTGCACCTTGCAATGCGGAGAAATTACTGTTTGTGCATTTACAATATTCATTGATTTTTGCCATTGAAAAACATCATGTTATTCATATACCAGAAATGTTTGAAGCTACTGACTGAATGAAAGGAGCTGGCATCTCACTCTCTTTGAATCTTCTTTATCATGCTAAGAGGAGCAGGAAAAAGCAAAAAATTTCAGAATTGCACCTTCAATGCGGAGAAATTACTGTTTTTGCATTTACAATATTCATTGATTTTTGCCATTGAAAAACGTCCAGAAATGATTGAAGCTACTGACTGAATGAAAGGAGCTGGCATCTCACTCTCTTTGAATCTTCTTTATCATGCTAAGAGGAGCAGGAAAAAGCAAAAAATTTCAGAATTGCACCTTGCAATGCGGAGAAATTACTGTTTGTGCATTTACAATATTCATTGATTTTTGCCATTGAAAAACGTCCAGAAATGATTGAAGCTACTGACTGAATGAAAGGAGCTGGCATCTCACTCTCTTTGAATCTTCTTTATCATGCTAAGAGGAGCAGGAAAAAGCAAAAAATTTCAGAATTGCACCTTGCAATGCGGAGAAATTACTGTTTGTGCATTTACAATATTCATTGATTTTTGCCGCCATTGAAAAACATCATGTTATTCATATACCAGAAATGTTTGAAGCTACTGACTGAATGAAAGGAGCTGGCATCTCACTCTCTTTGAATCTTCTTTATCATGCTAAGAGGAGCAGGAAAAAGCAAAAAATTTCAGAATTGCACCTTGCAATGCGAAGAAATTACTCTTTGTGCATTTACAATATTCATTGATTTTTGCCATTGAAAAACATCATGTTATTCATATACCAGAAATGTTTGATGCTACTGACTGAATGAAAGGAGCTGGCATCTCACTCTCTTTGAATCTTCTTTATCATGCTAAGAGGAGCAGGAAAAAGCAAAAAATTTCAGAATTGCACCTTGCAATGCGGAGAAATTACTGTTTGTGCATTTACAATATTCATTGATTTTTGCCATTGAAAAACGTCCAGAAATGATTGAAGCTACTGACTGAATGAAAGGAGCTGGCATCTCACTCTCTTTGAATCTTCTTTATCATGCTAAGAGGAGCAGGAAAAAGCAAAAAATTTCAGAATTGCACCTTGCAATGCGGAGAAATTACTGTTTGTGCATTTACAATATTCATTGATTTTTGCCATTGAAAAACATCCAGAAATGATTGAAGCTACTGACTGAATGAAAGGAGCTGGCATCTCACTCTCTTTGAATCTTCTTTATCATGCTAAGAGGAGCAGGAAAAAGCAAAAAATTTCAGAATTGCACCTTGCAATGCGGAGAAATTACTGTTTGTGCATTTACAATATTCATTGATTTTTGCCATTGAAAAACGTCCAGAAATGATTGAAGCTACTGACTGAATGAAAGGAGCTGGCATCTCAGTCTCTTTGAATCTTCTTTATCATGCTAAGAGGAGCAGGAAAAAGCAAAAAATTTCAGAATTGCACCTTGCAATGCGGAGAAATTACTGTTTGTGCATCTACAATATTCATTGATTTTTGCCGTTGAAAAACGTCCAGAAATGATTGAAGCTACTGACTGAATGAAAGGAGCTGGCATCTCACTCTCTTTGAGTCTTCTTTACCATGCTAAGAGGAGCAGGAAAAAGCAAAAAATTTCAGAATTGCACCTTGCAATGCGGAGAAATTACTGTTTGTGCATTTACAATATTCATTGATTTTTGCCATTGAAAAACGTCCAGAAATGATTGAAGCTACTGACTGAATGAAAGGAGCTGGCATCTCACTCTCTTTGAATCTTCTTTATCATGCTAAGAGGAGCAGGAAAAAGCAAAAAATTTCAGAATTGCACCTTGCAATGCGGAGAAATTACTGTTTGTGCATTTACAATATTCATTGATTTTTGCCGCCATTGAAAAACATCATGTTATTCATATACCAGAAATGTTTGAAGCTACTGACTGAATGAAAGGAGCTGGCATCTCACTCTCTTTGAATCTTTTTTATCATGCTAAGAGGAGCAGGAAAAAGCAAAAAATTTCAGAATTGCACCTTGCAATGCGAAGAAATTACTGTTTGTGCATTTACAATATTCATTGATTTTTGCCATTGAAAAACATCATGTTATTCATATACCAGAAATGTTTGATGCTACTGACTGAATGAAAGTAGCTGGCATCTCACTCTCTTTGAATCTTCTTTATCATGCTAAGAGGAGCAGGAAAAAGCAAAAAATTTCAGAATTGCACCTTGCAATGCGGAGAAATTACTGTTTGTGCATTTACAATATTCATTGATTTTTGCCTTTGAAAAACGTCCAGAAATGATTGAAGCTACTGACTGAATGAAAGGAGCTGGCATCTCACTCTCTTTGAATCTTCTTTATCATGCTAAGAGGAGCAGGAAAAAGCAAAAAATTTCAGAATTGCACCTTGCAATGCGGAGAAATTACTGTTTGTGCATTTACAATATTCATTGATTTTTGCCATTGAAAAACATCCAGAAATGATTGAAGCTACTGACTGAATGAAAGGAGCTGGCATCTCACTCTCTTTGAATCTTCTTTATCATGCTAAGAGGAGCAGGAAAAAGCAAAAAATTTCAGAATTGCACCTTGCAATGCGGAGAAATTACTGTTTGTGCATTTACAATATTCATTGATTTTTGCCATTGAAAAACGTCCAGAAATGATTGAAGCTACTGACTGAATGAAAGGAGCTGGCATCTCAGTCTCTTTGAATCTTCTTTATCATGCTAAGAGGAGCAGGAAAAAGCAAAAAATTTCAGAATTGCACCTTGCAATGCGGAGAAATTACTGTTTGTGCATCTACAATATTCATTGATTTTTGCCGTTGAAAAACGTCCAGAAATGATTGAAGCTACTGACTGAATGAAAGGAGCTGGCATCTCACTCTCTTTGAGTCTTCTTTACCATGCTAAGAGGAGCAGGAAAAAGCAAAAAATTTCAGAATTGCACCTTGCAATGCGGAGAAATTACTGTTTGTGCATTTACAATATTCATTGATTTTTGCCATTGAAAAACGTCCAGAAATGATTGAAGCTACTGACTGAATGAAAGGAGCTGGCATCTCACTCTCTTTGAATCTTCTTTATCATGCTAAGAGGAGCAGGAAAAAGCAAAAAATTTCAGAATTGCACCTTGCAATGCGGAGAAATTACTGTTTGTGCATTTACAATATTCATTGATTTTTGCCATTGAAAAACATCATGTTATTCATATACCAGAAATGATTGAAGCTACTGACTGAATGAAAGGAGCTGGCATCTCACTCTCTTTGAATCTTCTTTATCATGCTAAGAGGAGCAGGAAAAAGCAAAAAATTTCAGAATTGCACCTTGCAATGCGGAGAAATTACTGTTTGTGCATTTACAATATTCATTGATTTTTGCCATTGAAAAACGTCCAGAAATGATTGAAGCTACTGACTGAATGAAAGGAGCTGGCATCTCACTCTCTTTGAATCTTCTTTATCATGCTAAGAGGAGCAGGAAAAAGCAAAACATTTCAGAATTGCACCTTGCAATGCGGAGAAATTACTGTTTGTGCATTTACAATATTCATTGATTTTTGCCATTGAAAAACGTCCAGAAATGATTGAAGCTACTGACTGAATGAAAGGAGCTCTCATCTCACTCTCTTTGAATCTTCTTTATCATGCTAAGAGGAGCAGGAAAAAGCAAAAAATTTCAGAATTGCACCTTGCAATGCGGAGAAATTACTGTTTGTGCATTTACAATATTCATTGATTTTTGCCATTGAAAAACATCATGTTATTCATATACCAGAAATGTTTGAAGCTACTGACTGAATGAAAGGAGCTGGCATCTCACTCTCTTTGAATCTTCTTTATCATGCTAAGAGGAGCAGGAAAAAGCAAAAAATTTCAGAATTGCACCTTGCAATGCGGAGAAATTACTGTTTGTGCATTTACAATATTCATTGATTTTTGCCATTGAAAAACGTCCAGAAATGATTGAAGCTACTGACTGAATGAAAGGAGCTGGCATCTCACTCTCTTTGAATCTTCTTTATCATGCTAAGAGGAGCAGGAAAAAGCAAAACATTTCAGAATTGCACCTTGCAATGCGGAGAAATTACTGTTTGTGCATTTACAATATTCATTGATTTTTGCCATTGAAAAACGTCCAGAAATGATTGAAGCTACTGACTGAATGAAAGGAGCTCTCATCTCACTCTCTTTGAATCTTCTTTATCATGCTAAGAGGAGCAGGAAAAAGCAAAAAATTTCAGAATTGCACCTTGCAATGCGGAGAAATTACTGTTTGTGCATTTACAATATTCATTGATTTTTGCCATTGAAAAACATCATGTTATTCATATACCAGAAATGTTTGAAGCTACTGACTGAATGAAAGGAGCTGGCATCTCACTCTCTTTGAATCTTCTTTATCATGCTAAGAGGAGCAGGAAAAAGCAAAAAATTTCAGAATTGCACCTTCAATGCGGAGAAATTACTGTTTGTGCATTTACAATATTCATTGATTTTTGCCATTGAAAAACGTCCAGAAATGATTGAAGCTACTGACTGAATGAAAGGAGCTGGCATCTCACTCTCTTTGAATCTTCTTTATCATGCTAAGAGGAGCAGGAAAAAGCAAAAAATTTCAGAATTGCACCTTGCAATGCGGAGAAATTACTGTTTGTGCATTTACAATATTCATTGATTTTTGCCATTGAAAAACGTCCAGAAATGATTGAAGCTACTGACTGAATGAAAGGAGCTGGCATCTCACTCTCTTTGAATCTTCTTTATCATGCTAAGAGGAGCAGGAAAAAGCAAAAAATTTCAGAATTGCACCTTGCAATGCGGAGAAATTACTGTTTGTGCATTTACAATATTCATTGATTTTTGCCATTGAAAAACATCATGTTATTCATATACCAGAAATGTTTGAAGCTACTGACTGAATGAAAGGAGCTGGCATCTCACTCTCTTTGAATCTTCTTTATCATGCTAAGAGGAGCAGGAAAAAGCAAAAAATTTCAGAATTGCACCTTGCAATGCGAAGAAATTACTGTTTGTGCATTTACAATATTCATTGATTTTTGCCATTGAAAAACATCATGTTATTCATATACCAGAAATGTTTGAAGCTACTGACTGAATGAAAGGAGCTGGCATCTCACTCTCTTTGAATCTTCTTTATCATGCTAAGAGGAGCAGGAAAAAGCAAAAAATTTCAGAATTGCACCTTGCAATGCGGAGAAATTACTGTTTGTGCATTTACAATATTCATTGATTTTTGCCATTGAAAAACGTCCAGAAATGATTGAAGCTACTGACTGAATGAAAGGAGCTGGCATCTCACTCTCTTTGAATCTTCTTTATCATGCTAAGAGGAGCAGGAAAAAGCAAAAAAATTCAGAATTGCACCTTGCAATGCGGAGAAATTACTGTTTGTGCATTTACAATATTCATTGATTTTTGCCATTGAAAAACATCATGTTATTCATATACCAGAAATGATTGAAGCTACTGACTGAATGAAAGGAGCTGGCATCTCACGCTCTTTGAATCTTCTTTTTCATGCTAAGAGGAGCAGGAAAAAGCAAAACATTTCAGAATTGCACCTTGCAATGCGGAGAAATTACTGTTTGTGCATTTACAATATTCATTGATTTTTGCCATTGAAAAACATCATGTTATTCATATACCAGAAATGTTTGAAGCTACTGACTGAATGAAAGGAGCTGGCATCTCACTCTATTTGAATCTTCTTTATCATGCTAAGAGGAGCAGGAAAAAGCAAAAAATTTCAGAATTGCACCTTGCAATGCGGAGAAATTACTGTTTGTGCATTTACAATATTCATTGATTTTTGCCATTGAAAAATGTCCAGAAATGATTGAAGCTACTGACTGAAAGGAGCTGGCATCTCACTCTCTTTGAATCTTCTTTATCATGCTAAGAGGAGCAGGAAAAAGCAAAAAATTTCAGAATTGCACCTTGCAATGCGGAGAAATTACTGTTTGTGCATTTACAATATTCATTGATTTTTGCCATTGAAAAACGTCCAGAAATGATTGAAGCTACTGACTGAATGAAAGGAGCTGGCATCTCACTCTCTTTGAATCTTCTTTATCATGCTAAGAGGAGCAGGAAAAAGCAAAAAAATTCAGAATTGCACCTTGCAATGCGGAGAAATTACTGTTTGTGCATTTACAATATTCATTGATTTTTGCCATTGAAAAACATCATGTTATTCATATACCAGAAATGATTGAAGCTACTGACTGAATGAAAGGATCTGGCATCTCACGCTCTTTGAATCTTCTTTTTCATGCTAAGAGGAGCAGGAAAAAGCAAAACATTTCAGAATTGCACCTTGCAATGCGGAGAAATTACTGTTTGTGCATTTACAATATTCATTGATTTTTGCCATTGAAAAACGTCCAGAAATGATTGAAGCTACTGACTGAATGAAAGGAGCTGGCATCTCACTCTCTTTGAATCTTCTTTATCATGCTAAGAGGAGCAGGAAAAAGCAAAAAATTTCAGAATTGCACCTTGCAATGCGGAGAAATTACTGCTTGTGCATTTACAATATTCATTGATTTTTGCCATTGAAAAACGTCCAGAAATGATTAAAGCTACTGACTGAATGAAAGGAGCTGGCATCTCACTCTCTTTGAATCTTCTTTATCATGCTAAGAGGAGCAGGAAAAAGCAAAAAATTTCAGAATTGCACCTTGCAATGCGGAGAAATTACTGTTTGTGCATTTACAATATTCATTGATTTTTGCCATTGAAAAACGTCCAGAAATGATTGAAGCTACTGACTGAATGAAAGGAGCTCTCATCTCACTCTCTTTGAATCTTCTTTATCATGCTAAGAGGAGCAGGAAAAAGCAAAAAATTTCAGAATTGCACCTTGCAATGCGGAGAAATTACTGTTTGTGCATTTACAATATTCATTGATTTTTGCCATTGAAAAACATCATGTTATTCATATACCAGAAATGTTTGAAGCTACTGACTGAATGAAAGGAGCTGGCATCTCACTCTCTTTGAATCTTCTTTATCATGCTAAGAGGAGCAGGAAAAAGCAAAAAATTTCAGAATTGCACCTTCAATGCGGAGAAATTACTGTTTGTGCATTTACAATATTCATTGATTTTTGCCATTGAAAAACGTCCAGAAATGATTGAAGCTACTGACTGAATGAAAGGAGCTGGCATCTCACTCTCTTTGAATCTTCTTTATCATGCTAAGAGGAGCAGGAAAAAGCAAAAAATTTCAGAATTGCACCTTGCAATGCGGAGAAATTACTGTTTGTGCATTTACAATATTCATTAATTTTTGCCATTGAAAAACATCATGTTATTCATATACCAGAAATGATTGAAGCTACTGACTGAATGAAAGGAGCTGGCATCTCACTCTCTTTGAATCTTCTTTATCATGCTAAGAGGAGCAGGAAAAAGCAAAAAATTTCAGAATTGCACCTTGCAATGCGGAGAAATTACTGTTTGTGCATTTACAATATTCATAGATTTTTGCCATTGAAAAACATCATGTTATTCATATACCAGAAATGTTTGAAGCTACTGACTGAATGAAAGGAGCTGGCATCTCACTCTCTTTGAATCTTCTTTATCATACTAAGAGGAGCAGGAAAAAGCAAAAAATTTCAGAATTGCACCTTGCAATGCGGAGAAATTACTGTTTGTGCATTTACAATATTCATTGATTTTTTCCATTGAAAAACGTCCAGAAATGATTGAAGCTACTGACTGAATGAAAGGAGCTGGCATCTCACTCTCTTTGAATCTTCTTTATCATGCTAAGAGGAGCAGGAAAAAGCAAAAAATTTCAGAATTGCACCTTGCAATGCGGAGAAATTACTGTTTGTGCATTTACAATATTCATTAATTTTTGCCATTGAAAAACATCATGTTATTCATATACCAGAAATGTTTGAAGCTACTGACTGAATGAAAGGAGCTGGCATCTCACTCTCTTTGAATCTTCTTTATCATACTAAGAGGAGCAGGAAAAAGCAAAAAATTTCAGAATTGCACCTTGCAATGCGGAGAAATTACTGTTTGTGCATTTACAATATTCATTGATTTTTGCCATTGAAAAACGTCCAGAAATGATTGAAGCTACTGACTGAATGAAAGGAGCTGGCATCTCACTCTCTTTGAATCTTCTTTATCATGCTAAGAGGAGCAGGAAAAAGCAAAAAATTTCAGAATTGCACCTTGCAATGCGGAGAAATTACTGTTTGTGCATTTACAATATTCATTGATTTTTGCCATTGAAAAACGTCCAGAAATGATTGAAGCTACTGACTGAATGAAAGGAGCTGGCATCTCACTCTCTTTGAATCTTCTTTATCATGCTAAGAGGAGCAGGAAAAAGCAAAAAATTTCAGAATTGCACCTTGCAATGCGGAGAAATTACTGTTTGTGCATTTACAATATTCATTGATTTTTGCCGCCAATGAAAAACATCATGTTATTCATATACCAGAAATGTTTGAAGCTACTGACTGAATGAAAGGAGCTGGCATCTCACTCTCTTTGAATCTTCTTTATCATGCTAAGAGGAGCAGGAAAAAGCAAAAAATTTCAGAATTGCACCTTGCAATGCGAAGAAATTACTGTTTGTGCATTTACAATATTCATTGATTTTTGCCATTGAAAAACATCATGTTATTCATATACCAGAAATGTTTGATGCTACTGACTGAATGAAAGGAGCTGGCATCTCACTCTCTTTGAATCTTCTTTATCATGCTAAGAGGAGCAGGAAAAAGCAAAAAATTTCAGAATTGCACCTTGCAATGCGGAGAAATTACTGTTTGTGCATTTACAATATTCATTGATTTTTGCCATTGAAAAACATCCAGAAATGATTGAAGCTACTGACTGAATGAAAGGAGCTGGCATCTCACTCTCTTTGAATCTTCTTTATCATGCTAAGAGGAGCAGGAAAAAGCAAAAAATTTCAGAATTGCACCTTGCAATGCGGAGAAATTACTGTTTGTGCATTTACAATATTCATTGATTTTTGCCATTGAAAAACGTCCAGAAATGATTGAAGCTACTGACTGAATGAAAGGAGCTGGCATCTCAGTCTCTTTGAATCTTCTTTATCATGCTAAGAGGAGCAGGAAAAAGCAAAAAATTTCAGAATTGCACCTTGCAATGCGGAGAAATTACTGTTTGTGCATCTACAATATTCATTGATTTTTGCCGTTGAAAAACGTCCAGAAATGATTGAAGCTACTGACTGAATGAAAGGAGCTGGCATCTCACTCTCTTTGAGTCTTCTTTACCATGCTAAGAGGAGCAGGAAAAAGCAAAAAATTTCAGAATTGCACCTTGCAATGCGGAGAAATTACTGTTTGTGCATTTACAATATTCATTGATTTTTGCCATTGAAAAACGTCCAGAAATGATTGAAGCTACTGACTGAATGAAAGGAGCTGGCATCTCACTCTCTTTGAATCTTCTTTATCATGCTAAGAGGAGCAGGAAAAAGCAAAAAATTTCAGAATTGCACCTTGCAATGCGGAGAAATTACTGTTTGTGCATTTACAATATTCATTGATTTTTGCCATTGAAAAACATCATGTTATTCATATACCAGAAATGATTGAAGCTACTGACTGAATGAAAGGAGCTGGCATCTCACTCTCTTTGAATCTTCTTTATCATGCTAAGAGGAGCAGGAAAAAGCAAAAAATTTCAGAATTGCACCTTGCAATGCGGAGAAATTACTGTTTGTGCATTTACAATATTCATTGATTTTTGCCATTGAAAAACGTCCAGAAATGATTGAAGCTACTGACTGAATGAAAGGAGCTGGCATCTCACTCTCTTTGAATCTTCTTTATCATGCTAAGAGGAGCAGGAAAAAGCAAAAAATTTCAGAATTGCACCTTGCAATGCGGAGAAATTACTGTTTGTGCATTTACAATATTCATTGATTTTTGCCATTGAAAAACGTCCAGAAATGATTGAAGCTACTGACTGAATGAAAGGAGCTCTCATCTCACTCTCTTTGAATCTTCTTTATCATGCTAAGAGGAGCAGGAAAAAGCAAAAAATTTCAGAATTGCACCTTGCAATGCGGAGAAATTACTGTTTGTGCATTTACAATATTCATTGATTTTTGCCATTGAAAAACATCATGTTATTCATATACCAGAAATGTTTGAAGCTACTGACTGAATGAAAGGAGCTGGCATCTCACTCTCTTTGAATCTTCTTTATCATGCTAAGAGGAGCAGGAAAAAGCAAAAAATTTCAGAATTGCACCTTGCAATGCGGAGAAATTACTGTTTGTGCATTTACAATATTCATTAATTTTTGCCATTGAAAAACATCATGTTATTCATATACCAGAAATGATTGAAGCTACTGACTGAATGAAAGGAGCTGGCATCTCACTCTCTTTGAATCTTCTTTATCATGCTAAGAGGAGCAGGAAAAAGCAAAAAATTTCAGAATTGCACCTTGCAATGCGGAGAAATTACTGTTTGTGCATTTACAATATTCATTGATTTTTGCCATTGAAAAACATCATGTTATTCATATACCAGAAATGTTTGAAGCTACTGACTGAATGAAAGGAGCTGGCATCTCACTCTCTTTGAATCTTCTTTATCATACTAAGAGGAGCAGGAAAAAGCAAAAAATTTCAGAATTGCACCTTCAATGCGGAGAAATTACTGTTTGTGCATTTACAATATTCATTGATTTTTGCCATTGAAAAACGTCCAGAAATGATTGAAGCTACTGACTGAATGAAAGGAGCTGGCATCTCACTCTCTTTGAATCTTCTTTATCATGCTAAGAGGAGCAGGAAAAAGCAAAAAATTTCAGAATTGCACCTTCAATGCGGAGAAATTACTGTTTGTGCATTTACAATATTCATTGATTTTTGCCATTGAAAAACGTCCAGAAATGATTGAAGCTACTGACTGAATGAAAGGAGCTGGCATCTCACTCTCTTTGAATCTTCTTTATCATGCTAAGAGGAGCAGGAAAAAGCAAAAAATTTCAGAATTGCACCTTGCAATGCGGAGAAATTACTGTTTGTGCATTTACAATATTCATTAATTTTTGCCATTGAAAAACATCATGTTATTCATATACCAGAAATGATTGAAGCTACTGACTGAATGAAAGGAGCTGGCATCTCACTCTCTTTGAATCTTCTTTATCATGCTAAGAGGAGCAGGAAAAAGCAAAAAATTTCAGAATTGCACCTTCAATGCGGAGAAATTACTGTTTGTGCATTTACAATATTCATTGATTTTTGCCATTGAAAAACGTCCAGAAATGATTGAAGCTACTGACTGAATGAAAGGAGCTGGCATCTCACTCTCTTTGAATCTTCTTTATCATGCTAAGAGGAGCAGGAAAAAGCAAAAAATTTCAGAATTGCACCTTGCAATGCGGAGAAATTACTGTTTGTGCATTTACAATATTCATTAATTTTTGCCATTGAAAAACATCATGTTATTCATATACCAGAAATGATTGAAGCTACTGACTGAATGAAAGGAGCTGGCATCTCACTCTCTTTGAATCTTCTTTATCATGCTAAGAGGAGCAGGAAAAAGCAAAAAATTTCAGAATTGCACCTTGCAATGCGGAGAAATTACTGTTTGTGCATTTACAATATTCATTGATTTTTGCCATTGAAAAACATCATGTTATTCATATACCAGAAATGTTTGAAGCTACTGACTGAATGAAAGGAGCTGGCATCTCACTCTCTTTGAATCTTCTTTATCATACTAAGAGGAGCAGGAAAAAGCAAAAAATTTCAGAATTGCACCTTGCAATGCGGAGAAATTACTGTTTGTGCATTTACAATATTCATTTATTTTTGCCTTTGAAAAACGTCCAGAAATGATTGAAGCTACTGACTGAATGAAAGGAGCTGGCATCTCACTCTCTTTGAATCTTCTTTATCATGCTAAGAGGAGCAGGAAAAAGCAAAAAATTTCAGAATTGCACCTTGCAATGCGGAGAAATTACTGTTTGTGCATTTACAATATTCATTGATTTTTGCCATTGAAAAACATCATGTTATTCATATACCAGAAATGTTTGAAGCTACTGACTGAATGAAAGGAGCTGGCATCTCACTCTCTTTGAATCTTCTTTATCATACTAAGAGGAGCAGGAAAAAGCAAAAAATTTCAGAATTGCACCTTCAATGCGGAGAAATTACTGTTTGTGCATTTACAATATTCATTGATTTTTGCCATTGAAAAACGTCCAGAAATGATTGAAGCTACTGACTGAATGAAAGGAGCTGGCATCTCACTCTCTTTGAATCTTCTTTATCATGCTAAGAGGAGCAGGAAAAAGCAAAAAATTTCAGAATTGCACCTTGCAATGCGGAGAAATTACTGTTTGTGCATTTACAATATTCATTAATTTTTGCCATTGAAAAACATCATGTTATTCATATACCAGAAATGATTGAAGCTACTGACTGAATGAAAGGAGCTGGCATCTCACTCTCTTTGAATCTTCTTTATCATGCTAAGAGGAGCAGGAAAAAGCAAAAAATTTCAGAATTGCTCCTTGCAATGCGGAGAAATTACTGTTTGTGCATTTACAATATTCATTGATTTTTGCCATTGAAAAACATCATGTTATTCATATACCAGAAATGTTTGAAGCTACTGACTGAATGAAAGGAGCTGGCATCTCACTCTCTTTGAATCTTCTTTATCATACTAAGAGGAGCAGGAAAAAGCAAAAAATTTCAGAATTGCACCTTGCAATGCGGAGAAATTACTGTTTGTGCATTTACAATATTCATTGATTTTTGCCATTGAAAAACGTCCAGAAATGATTGAAGCTACTGACTGAATGAAAGGAGCTGGCATCTCACTCTCTTTGAATCTTCTTTATCATGCTAAGAGGAGCAGGAAAAAGCAAAAAATTTCAGAATTGCACCTTGCAATGCGGAGAAATTACTGTTTGTGCATTTACAATATTCATTGATTTTTGCCATTGAAAAACGTACAGAAATGATTGAAGCTACTGACTGAATGAAAGGAGCTGGCATCTCACTCTCTTTGAATCTTCTTTATCATGCTAAGAGGAGCAGGAAAAAGCAAAAAATTTCAGAATTGCACCTTGCAATGCGGAGAAATTACTGTTTGTGCATTTACAATATTCATTGATTTTTGCCGCCATTGAAAAACATCATGTTATTCATATACCAGAAATGTTTGAAGCTACTGACTGAATGAAAGGAGCTGGCATCTCACTCTCTTTGAATCTTCTTTATCATGCTAAGAGGAGCAGGAAAAAGCAAAAAATTTCAGAATTGCACCTTGCAATGCGAAGAAATTACTGTTTGTGCATTTACAATATTCATTGATTTTTGCCATTGAAAAACATCATGTTATTCATATACCAGAAATGTTTGATGCTACTGACTGAATGAAAGGAGCTGGCATCTCACTCTCTTTGAATCTTCTTTATCATGCTAAGAGGAGCAGGAAAAAGCAAAAAATTTCAGAATTGCACCTTGCAATGCGGAGAAATTACTGTTTGTGCATTTACAATATTCATTGATTTTTGCCATTGAAAAACGTCCAGAAATGATTGAAGCTACTGACTGAATGAAAGGAGCTGGCATCTCACTCTCTTTGAATCTTCTTTATCATGCTAAGAGGAGCAGGAAAAAGCAAAAAATTTCAGAATTGCACCTTGCAATGCGGAGAAATTACTGTTTGTGCATTTACAATATTCATTGATTTTTGCCATTGAAAAACATCCAGAAATGATTGAAGCTACTGACTGAATGAAAGGAGCTGGCATCTCACTCTCTTTGAATCTTCTTTATCATGCTAAGAGGAGCAGGAAAAAGCAAAAAATTTCAGAATTGCACCTTGCAATGCGGAGAAATTACTGTTTGTGCATTTACAATATTCATTGATTTTTGCCATTGAAAAACGTCCAGAAATGATTGAAGCTACTGACTGAATGAAAGGAGCTGGCATCTCAGTCTCTTTGAATCTTCTTTATCATGCTAAGAGGAGCAGGAAAAAGCAAAAAATTTCAGAATTGCACCTTGCAATGCGGAGAAATTACTGTTTGTGCATCTACAATATTCATTGATTTTTGCCGTTGAAAAACGTCCAGAAATGATTGAAGCTACTGACTGAATGAAAGGAGCTGGCATCTCACTCTCTTTGAGTCTTCTTTACCATGCTAAGAGGAGCAGGAAAAAGCAAAAAATTTCAGAATTGCACCTTGCAATGCGGAGAAATTACTGTTTGTGCATTTACAATATTCATTGATTTTTGCCATTGAAAAACATCATGTTATTCATATACCAGAAATGATTGAAGCTACTGACTGAATGAAAGGAGCTGGCATCTCACTCTCTTTGAATCTTCTTTATCATGCTAAGAGGAGCAGGAAAAAGCAAAAAATTTCAGAATTGCACCTTGCAATGCGGAGAAATTACTGTTTGTGCATTTACAATATTCATTGATTTTTGCCATTGAAAAACGTCCAGAAATGATTGAAGCTACTGACTGAATGAAAGGAGCTGGCATCTCACTCTCTTTGAATCTTCTTTATCATGCTAAGAGGAGCAGGAAAAAGCAAAAAATTTCAGAATTGCACCTTGCAATGCGGAGAAATTACTGTTTGTGCATTTACAATATTCATTGATTTTTGCCATTGAAAAACGTCCAGAAATGATTGAAGCTACTGACTGAATGAAAGGAGCTCTCATCTCACTCTCTTTGAATCTTCTTTATCATGCTAAGAGGAGCAGGAAAAAGCAAAAAATTTCAGAATTGCACCTTGCAATGCGGAGAAATTACTGTTTGTGCATTTACAATATTCATTGATTTTTGCCATTGAAAAACATCATGTTATTCATATACCAGAAATGTTTGAAGCTACTGACTGAATGAAAGGAGCTGGCATCTCACTCTCTTTGAATCTTCTTTATCATGCTAAGAGGAGCAGGAAAAAGCAAAAAATTTCAGAATTGCACCTTCAATGCGGAGAAATTACTGTTTGTGCATTTACAATATTCATTGATTTTTGCCATTGAAAAACGTCCAGAAATGATTGAAGCTACTGACTGAATGAAAGGAGCTGGCATCTCACTCTCTTTGAATCTTCTTTATCATGCTAAGAGGAGCAGGAAAAAGCAAAAAATTTCAGAATTGCACCTTGCAATGCGGAGAAATTACTGTTTGTGCATTTACAATATTCATTAATTTTTGCCATTGAAAAACATCATGTTATTCATATACCAGAAATGATTGAAGCTACTGACTGAATGAAAGGAGCTGGCATCTCACTCTCTTTGAATCTTCTTTATCATGCTAAGAGGAGCAGGAAAAAGCAAAAAATTTCAGAATTGCACCTTGCAATGCGGAGAAATTACTGTTTGTGCATTTACAATATTCATTGATTTTTGCCATTGAAAAACATCATGTTATTCATATACCAGAAATGTTTGAAGCTACTGACTGAATGAAAGGAGCTGGCATCTCACTCTCTTTGAATCTTCTTTATCATACTAAGAGGAGCAGGAAAAAGCAAAAAATTTCAGAATTGCACCTTGCAATGCGAAGAAATTACTGTTTGTGCATTTACAATATTCATTTATTTTTGCCTTTGAAAAACGTCCAGAAATGATTGAAGCTACTGACTGAATGAAAGGAGCTGGCATCTCACTCTCTTTGAATCTTCTTTATCATGCTAAGAGGAGCAGGAAAAAGCAAAAAATTTCAGAATTGCACCTTGCAATGCGGAGAAATTACTGTTTGTGCATTTACAATATTCATTGATTTTTGCCATTGAAAAACATCATGTTATTCATATACCAGAAATGTTTGAAGCTACTGACTGAATGAAAGGAGCTGGCATCTCACTCTCTTTGAATCTTCTTTATCATACTAAGAGGAGCAGGAAAAAGCAAAAAATTTCAGAATTGCACCTTGCAATGCGGAGAAATTACTGTTTGTGCATTTACAATATTCATTGATTTTTGCCATTGAAAAACGTCCAGAAATGATTGAAGCTACTGACTGAATGAAAGGAGCTGGCATCTCACTCTCTTTGAATCTTCTTTATCATGCTAAGAGGAGCAGGAAAAAGCAAAAAATTTCAGAATTGCACCTTGCAATGCGGAGAAATTACTGTTTGTGCATTTACAATATTCATTGATTTTTGCCATTGAAAAACGTCCAGAAATGATTGAAGCTACTGACTGAATGAAAGGAGCTGGCATCTCACTCTCTTTGAATCTTCTTTATCATGCTAAGAGGAGCAGGAAAAAGCAAAAAATTTCAGAATTGCACCTTGCAATGCGGAGAAATTACTGTTTGTGCATTTACAATATTCATTGATTTTTGCCGCCATTGAAAAACATCATGTTATTCATATACCAGAAATGTTTGAAGCTACTGACTGAATGAAAGGAGCTGGCATCTCACTCTCTTTGAATCTTCTTTATCATGCTAAGAGGAGCAGGAAAAAGCAAAAAATTTCAGAATTGCACCTTGCAATGCGAAGAAATTACTGTTTGTGCATTTACAATATTCATTGATTTTTGCCATTGAAAAACATCATGTTATTCATATACCAGAAATGTTTGATGCTACTGACTGAATGAAAGTAGCTGGCATCTCACTCTCTTTGAATCTTCTTTATCATGCTAAGAGGAGCAGGAAAAAGCAAAAAATTTCAGAATTGCACCTTGCAATGCGGAGAAATTACTGTTTGTGCATTTACAATATTCATTGATTTTTGCCTTTGAAAAACGTCCAGAAATGATTGAAGCTACTGACTGAATGAAAGGAGCTGGCATCTCACTCTCTTTGAATCTTCTTTATCATGCTAAGAGGAGCAGGAAAAAGCAAAAAATTTCAGAATTGCACCTTGCAATGCGGAGAAATTACTGTTTGTGCATTTACAATATTCATTGATTTTTGCCATTGAAAAACATCCAGAAATGATTGAAGCTACTGACTGAATGAAAGGAGCTGGCATCTCACTCTCTTTGAATCTTCTTTATCATGCTAAGAGGAGCAGGAAAAAGCAAAAAATTTCAGAATTGCACCTTGCAATGCGGAGAAATTACTGTTTGTGCATTTACAATATTCATTGATTTTTGCCATTGAAAAACGTCCAGAAATGATTGAAGCTACTGACTGAATGAAAGGAGCTGGCATCTCAGTCTCTTTGAATCTTCTTTATCATGCTAAGAGGAGCAGGAAAAAGCAAAAAATTTCAGAATTGCACCTTGCAATGCGGAGAAATTACTGTTTGTGCATCTACAATATTCAATGATTTTTGCCGTTGAAAAACGTCCAGAAATGATTGAAGCTACTGACTGAATGAAAGGAGCTGGCATCTCACTCTCTTTGAGTCTTCTTTACCATGCTAAGAGGAGCAGGAAAAAGCAAAAAATTTCAGAATTGCACCTTGCAATGCGGAGAAATTACTGTTTGTGCATTTACAATATTCATTGATTTTTGCCATTGAAAAACGTCCAGAAATGATTGAAGCTACTGACTGAATGAAAGGAGCTGGCATCTCACTCTCTTTGAATCTTCTTTATCATGCTAAGAGGAGCAGGAAAAAGCAAAAAATTTCAGAATTGCACCTTGCAATGCGGAGAAATTACTGTTTGTGCATTTACAATATTCATTGATTTTTGCCATTGAAAAACATCATGTTATTCATATACCAGAAATGATTGAAGCTACTGACTGAATGAAAGGAGCTGGCATCTCACTCTCTTTGAATCTTCTTTATCATGCTAAGAGGAGCAGGAAAAAGCAAAAAATTTCAGAATTGCACCTTGCAATGCGGAGAAATTACTGTTTGTGCATTTACAATATTCATTGATTTTTGCCATTGAAAAACGTCCAGAAATGATTGAAGCTACTGACTGAATGAAAGGAGCTGGCATCTCACTCTCTTTGAATCTTCTTTATCATGCTAAGAGGAGCAGGAAAAAGCAAAACATTTCAGAATTGCACCTTGCAATGCGGAGAAATTACTGTTTGTGCATTTACAATATTCATTGATTTTTGCCATTGAAAAACGTCCAGAAATGATTGAAGCTACTGACTGAATGAAAGGAGCTCTCATCTCACTCTCTTTGAATCTTCTTTATCATGCTAAGAGGAGCAGGAAAAAGCAAAAAATTTCAGAATTGCACCTTGCAATGCGGAGAAATTACTGTTTGTGCATTTACAATATTCATTGATTTTTGCCATTGAAAAACATCATGTTATTCATATACCAGAAATGTTTGAAGCTACTGACTGAATGAAAGGAGCTGGCATCTCACTCTCTTTGAATCTTCTTTATCATGCTAAGAGGAGCAGGAAAAAGCAAAAAATTTCAGAATTGCACCTTCAATGCGGAGAAATTACTGTTTGTGCATTTACAATATTCATTGATTTTTGCCATTGAAAAACGTCCAGAAATGATTGAAGCTACTGACTGAATGAAAGGAGCTGGCATCTCACTCTCTTTGAATCTTCTTTATCATGCTAAGAGGAGCAGGAAAAAGCAAAAAATTTCAGAATTGCACCTTGCAATGCGGAGAAATTACTGTTTGTGCATTTACAATATTCATTGATTTTTGCCATTGAAAAACGTCCAGAAATGATTGAAGCTACTGACTGAATGAAAGGAGCTGGCATCTCACTCTCTTTGAATCTTCTATATCATGCTAAGAGGAGCAGGAAAAAGCAAAAAATTTCAGAATTGCACCTTGCAATGCGGAGAAATTACTGTTTGTGCATTTACAATATTCATTGATTTTTGCCATTGAAAAACATCATGTTATTCATATACCAGAAATGTTTGAAGCTACTGACTGAATGAAAGGAGCTGGCATCTCACTCTCTTTGAATCTTCTTTATCATGCTAAGAGGAGCAGGAAAAAGCAAAAAATTTCAGAATTGCACCTTGCAATGCGAAGAAATTACTGTTTGTGCATTTACAATATTCATTGATTTTTGCCATTGAAAAACATCATGTTATTCATATACCAGAAATGTTTGAAGCTACTGACTGAATGAAAGGAGCTGGCATCTCACTCTCTTTGAATCTTCTTTATCATGCTAAGAGGAGCAGGAAAAAGCAAAAAATTTCAGAATTGCACCTTGCAATGCGGAGAAATTACTGTTTGTGCATTTACAATATTCATTGATTTTTGCCATTGAAAAACGTCCAGAAATGATTGAAGCTACTGACTGAATGAAAGGAGCTGGCATCTCACTCTCTTTGAATCTTCTTTATCATGCTAAGAGGAGCAGGAAAAAGCAAAAAAATTCAGAATTGCACCTTGCAATGCGGAGAAATTACTGTTTGTGCATTTACAATATTCATTGATTTTTGCCATTGAAAAACATCATGTTATTCATATACCAGAAATGATTGAAGCTACTGACTGAATGAAAGGAGCTGGCATCTCACGCTCTTTGAATCTTCTTTTTCATGCTAAGAGGAGCAGGAAAAAGCAAAACATTTCAGAATTGCACCTTGCAATGCGGAGAAATTACTGTTTGTGCATTTACAATATTCATTGATTTTTGCCATTGAAAAACATCATGTTATTCATATACCAGAAATGTTTGAAGCTACTGACTGAATGAAAGGAGCTGGCATCTCACTCTATTTGAATCTTCTTTATCATGCTAAGAGGAGCAGGAAAAAGCAAAAAATTTCAGAATTGCACCTTGCAATGCGGAGAAATTACTGTTTGTGCATTTACAATATTCATTGATTTTTGCCATTGAAAAATGTCCAGAAATGATTGAAGCTACTGACTGAAAGGAGCTGGCATCTCACTCTCTTTGAATCTTCTTTATCATGCTAAGAGGAGCAGGAAAAAGCAAAAAATTTCAGAATTGCACCTTGCAATGCGGAGAAATTACTGTTTGTGCATTTACAATATTCATTGATTTTTGCCATTGAAAAACGTCCAGAAATGATTGAAGCTACTGACTGAATGAAAGGAGCTGGCATCTCACTCTCTTTGAATCTTCTTTATCATGCTAAGAGGAGCAGGAAAAAGCAAAAAAATTCAGAATTGCACCTTGCAATGCGGAGAAATTACTGTTTGTGCATTTACAATATTCATTGATTTTTGCCATTGAAAAACATCATGTTATTCATATACCAGAAATGATTGAAGCTACTGACTGAATGAAAGGAGCTGGCATCTCACGCTCTTTGAATCTTCTTTTTCATGCTAAGAGGAGCAGGAAAAAGCAAAACAATTCAGAATTGCACCTTGCAATGCGGAGAAATTACTGTTTGTGCATTTACAATATTCATTGATTTTTGCCATTGAAAAACGTCCAGAAATGATTGAAGCTACTGACTGAATGAAAGGAGCTGGCATCTCACTCTCTTTGAATCTTCTTTATCATGCTAAGAGGAGCAGGAAAAAGCAAAAAATTTCAGAATTGCACCTTGCAATGCGGAGAAATTACTGCTTGTGCATTTACAATATTCATTGATTTTTGCCATTGAAAAACGTCCAGAAATGATTAAAGCTACTGACTGAATGAAAGGAGCTGGCATCTCACTCTCTTTGAATCTTCTTTATCATGCTAAGAGGAGCAGGAAAAAGCAAAAAATTTCAGAATTGCACCTTGCAATGCGGAGAAATTACTGTTTGTGCATTTACAATATTCATTGATTTTTGCTATTGAAAAACGTCCAGAAATGATTGAAGCTACTGACTGAATGAAAGGAGCTGGCATCTCACTCTCTTTGAATCTTCTTTATCATGCTAAGAGGAGCAGGAAAAAGCAAAAAATTTCAGAATTGCACCTTGCAATGCGGAGAAATTACTGTTTGTGCATTTACAATATTCATTGATTTTTGCCGTTGAAAAACGTCCAGAAATGATTGAAGCTACTGACTGAATGAAAGGAGCTGGCATCTCATTCTCTTTGAATCTTCTTTATCATGCTAAGAGGAGCAGGAAAAAGCAAAAAATTTCAGAATTGCACCTTGCAATGCGGAGAAATTACTGTTTGTGCATTTACAATATTCATTGATTTTTGCCATTGAAAAACGTCCAGAAATGATTGAAGCTACTGACTGAATGAAAGGAGCTGGCATCTCACTCTCTTTGAATCTTCTTTATCATGCTAAGAGGAGCAGGAAAAAGCAAAAAATTTCAGAATTGCACCTTGCAATGCGGAGAAATTACTGTTTGTGCATTTACAATATTCATTGATTTTTGCCATTGAAAAACATCATGTTATTCATATTCCAGAAATGTTTGAAGCTACTGACTGAATGAAAGGAGCTGGCATCTCACTCTCTTTGAATCTTCTTTATCATGCTAAGAGGAGCAGGAAAAAGCAAAAAATTTCAGAATTGCACCTTGCAATGCGGAGAAATTACTGTTTGTGCATTTACAATATTCATTGATTTTTGCCATTGAAAAACGTCCAGAAATGATTGAAGCTACTGACTGAATTAAAGGAGCTGGCATCTCACTCTCTTTGAATCTTCTTTATCATGCTAAGAGGAGCAGGAAAAAGGAAAAAATTTCAGAATTGCACCTTGCAATGCGGAGAAATTACTGTTTGTGCATTTACAATATTCATTGATTTTTGCTATTGAAAAACGTCCAGAAATGATTGAAGCTACTGACTGAATGAAAGGAGCTGGCATCTCACTCTCTTTGAATCTTCTTTATCATGCTAAGAGGAGCAGGAAAAAGCAAAAAATTTCAGAATTGCACCTTGCAATGCGGAGAAATTACTGTTTGTGCATTTACAATATTCATTGATTTTTGCCGTTGAAAAACGTCCAGAAATGATTGAAGCTACTGACTGAATGAAAGGAGCTGGCATCTCATTCTCTTTGAATCTTCTTTATCATGCTAAGAGGAGCAGGAAAAAGCAAAAAATTTCAGAATTGCACCTTGCAATGCGGAGAAATTACTGTTTGTGCATTTACAATATTCATTGATTTTTGCCATTGAAAAACGTCCAGAAATGATTGAAGCTACTGACTGAATGAAAGGAGCTGGCATCTCACTCTCTTTGAATCTTCTTTATCATGCTAAGAGGAGCAGGAAAAAGCAAAAAATTTCAGAATTGCACCTTGCAATGCGGAGAAATTACTGTTTGTGCATTTACAATATTCATTGATTTTTGCCATTGAAAAACATCATGTTATTCATATTCCAGAAATGTTTGAAGCTACTGACTGAATGAAAGGAGCTGGCATCTCACTCTCTTTGAATCTTCTTTATCATGCTAAGAGGAGCAGGAAAAAGCAAAAAATTTCAGAATTGCACCTTGCAATGTGGAGAAATTACTGTTTGTGCATTTACAATATTCATTGATTTTTGCCATTGAAAAACGTCCAGAAATGATTGAAGCTACTGACTGAATTAAAGGAGCTGGCATCTCACTCTCTTTGAATCTTCTTTATCATGCTAAGAGGAGCAGGAAAAAGGAAAAAATTTCAGAATTGCACCTTGCAATGCGGAGAAATTACTGTTTGTGCATTTACAATATTCATTGATTTTTGCCATTGAAAAACATCATGTTATTCATATACCAGAAATGATTGAAGCTACTGACTGAATGAAAGGAGCTGGCATCTCACTCTCTTTGAATCTTCTTTATCATGCTAAGAGGAGCAGGAAAAAGCAAAAAATTTCAGAATTGCACCTTGCAATGCGGAGAAATTACTGTTTGTGCATTTACAATATTCATTGATTTTTGCCATTGAAAAACGTCCAGAAATGATTGAAGCTACTGACTGAATGAAAGGAGCTGGCATCTCACTCTCTTTGAATCTTCTTTATCATGCTAAGAGGAGCAGGAAAAAGCAAAAAATTTCAGAATTGCACCTTGCAATGCGGAGAAATTACTGTTTGTGCATTTCCAATATTCATTGATTTTTGCCATTGAAAAACATCATGTTATTCATATACCAGAAATGATTGAAGCTACTGACTGAATGAAAGGAGCTGGCATCTCACTCTCTTTGAATCTTCTTTATCATGCTAAGAGGAGCAGAAAAAAGCAAAAAATTTCAGAATTGCACCTTGCAATGCGGAGAAATTACTGTTTGTGCATTTACAATATTCATTGATTTTTGCCATTGAAAAACGTCCAGAAATGATTGAAGCTACTGACTGAATGAAAGGAGCTGGCATCTCACTCTCTTTGAATCTTCTTTATCATGCTAAGAGGAGCAGGAAAAAGCAAAAAATTTCAGAATTGCACCTTGCAATGCGGAGAAATTACTGTTTGTGCATTTACAATATTCATTGATTTTTGCCATTGAAAAACATCCAGAAATGATTGAAGCTACTGACTGAATGAAAGGAGCTGGCATCTCACTCTCTTTGAATCTTCTTTATCATGCTAAGAGGAGCAGGAAAAGGCAAAAAATTTCAGAATTGCACCTTGCAATGCGGAGAAATTACTGTTTGTGCATTTACAATATTCATTGATTTTTGCCATTGAAAAACATCATGTTATTCATATACCAGAAATGATTGAAGCTACTGACTGAATGAAAGGAGCTGGCATCTCACTCTCTTTGAATCTTCTTTATCATGCTAAGAGGAGCAGGAAAAAGCAAAAAATTTCAGAATTGCACCTTGCAATGCGGAGAAATTACTGTTTGTGCATTTACAATATTCATTTATTTTTGCCATTGAAAAACATCATGTTATTCATATACCAGAAATGATTGAAGCTACTGACTGAATGAAAGGAGCTGGCATCTCACTCTCTTTGAATCTTCTTTATCATGCTAAGAGGAGCAGGAAAAAGCAAAAAATTTCAGAATTGCACCTTGCAATGCGGAGAAATTACTGTTTGTGCATTTACAATATTCATTGATTTTTGCCATTGAAAAACGTCCAGAAATGATTGAAGCTACTGACTGAATGAAAGGAGCTGGCATCTCACTCTCTTTGAATCTTCTTTATCATGCTAAGAGGAGCAGGAAAAGGCAAAAAATTTCAGAATTGCACCTTGCAATGCGGAGAAATTACTGTTTGTGCATTTACAATATTCATTGATTTTTGCCATTGAAAAACATCATGTTATTCATATACCAGAAATGATTGGAGCTACTGACTGAATGAAAGGAGCTGGCATCTCACTCTCTTTGAATCTTCTTTATCATGCTAAGAGGAGCAGGAAAAAGCAAAAAATTTCAGAATTGCACCTTGCAATGCGGAGAAATTACTGTTTGTGCATTTACAATATTCATTTATTTTTGCCATTGAAAAACATCATGTTATTCATATACCAGAAATGATTGAAGCTACTGACTGAATGAAAGGAGCTGGCATCTCACTCTCTTTGAATCTTCTTTATCATGCTAAGAGGAGCAGGAAAAAGCAAAAAATTTCAGAATTGCACCTTGCAATGCGGAGAAATTACTGTTTGTGCATTTACAATATTCATTGATTTTTGCCATTGAAAAACGTCCAGAAATGATTGAAGCTACTGACTGAATGAAAGGAGCTGGCATCTCACTCTCTTTGAATCTTCTTTATCATGCTAAGAGGAGCAGGAAAAAGCAAAAAATTTCAGAATTGCACCTTGCAATGCGGAGAAATTACTGTTTGTGCATTTACAATATTCATTGATTTTTGCCATTGAAAAACATCATGTTATTCATATACCAGAAATGTTTGAAGCTACTGACTGAATGAAAGGAGCTGGCATCTCACTCTCTTTGAATCTTCTTTATCATGCTAAGAGGAGCAGGAAAAAGCAAAAAATTTCAGAATTGCACCTTGCAATGCGGAGAAATTGCTGTTTGTGCATTTACAATATTCATTGATTTTTGCCATTGAAAAACATCATGTTATTCATATACCAGAAATGATTGAAGCTACTGACTGAATGAAAGGAGCTGGCATCTCACTCTCTTTGAATCTTCTTTATCATGCTAAGAGGAGCAGGAAAAAGCAAAAAATTTCAGAATTGCACCTTGCAATGCGGAGAAATTACTGTTTGTGCATTTACAATATTCATTGATTTTTGCCATTGAAAAACGTCCAGAAATGATTGAAGCTACTGACTGAATGAAAGGAGCTGGCATCTCACTCTCTTTGAATCTTCTTTATCATGCTAAGAGGAGCAGGAAAAAGCAAAAAATTTCAGAATTGCACCTTGCAATGCGGAGAAATTACTGTTTGTGCATTTCCAATATTCATTGATTTTTGCCATTGAAAAACATCATGTTATTCATATACCAGAAATGATTGAAGCTACTGACTGAATGAAAGGAGCTGGCATCTCACTCTCTTTGAATCTTCTTTATCATGCTAAGAGGAGCAGAAAAAAGCAAAAAATTTCAGAATTGCACCTTGCAATGCGGAGAAATTACTGTTTGTGCATTTACAATATTCATTGATTTTTGCCATTGAAAAACGTCCAGAAATGATTGAAGCTACTGACTGAATGAAAGGAGCTGGCATCTCACTCTCTTTGAATCTTCTTTATCATGCTAAGAGGAGCAGGAAAAAGCAAAAAATTTCAGAATTGCACCTTGCAATGCGGAGAAATTACTGTTTGTGCATTTACAATATTCATTGATTTTTGCCATTGAAAAACATCCAGAAATGATTGAAGCTACTGACTGAATGAAAGGAGCTGGCATCTCACTCTCTTTGAATCTTCTTTATCATGCTAAGAGGAGCAGGAAAAGGCAAAAAATTTCAGAATTGCACCTTGCAATGCGGAGAAATTACTGTTTGTGCATTTACAATATTCATTGATTTTTGCCATTGAAAAACATCATGTTATTCATATACCAGAAATGATTGAAGCTACTGACTGAATGAAAGGAGCTGGCATCTCACTCTCTTTGAATCTTCTTTATCATGCTAAGAGGAGCAGGAAAAAGCAAAAAATTTCAGAATTGCACCTTGCAATGCGGAGAAATTACTGTTTGTGCATTTACAATATTCATTTATTTTTGCCATTGAAAAACATCATGTTATTCATATACCAGAAATGATTGAAGCTACTGACTGAATTAAAGGAGCTGGCATCTCACTCTCTTTGAATCTTCTTTATCATGCTAAGAGGAGCAGGAAAAAGCAAAAAATTTCAGAATTGCACCTTGCAATGCGGAGAAATTACTGTTTGTGCATTTACAATATTCATTGATTTTTGCCATTGAAAAACGTCCAGAAATGATTGAAGCTACTGACTGAATGAAAGGAGCTGGCATCTCACTCTCTTTGAATCTTCTTTATCATGCTAAGAGGAGCAGGAAAAGGCAAAAAATTTCAGAATTGCACCTTGCAATGCGGAGAAATTACTGTTTGTGCATTTACAATATTCATTGATTTTTGCCATTGAAAAACATCATGTTATTCATATACCAGAAATGATTGGAGCTACTGACTGAATGAAAGGAGCTGGCATCTCACTCTCTTTGAATCTTCTTTATCATGCTAAGAGGAGCAGGAAAAAGCAAAAAATTTCAGAATTGCACCTTGCAATGCGGAGAAATTACTGTTTGTGCATTTACAATATTCATTTATTTTTGCCATTGAAAAACATCATGTTATTCATATACCAGAAATGATTGAAGCTACTGACTGAATGAAAGGAGCTGGCATCTCACTCTGTTTGAATCTTCTTTATCATGCTAAGAGGAGCAGGAAAAAGCAAAAAATTTCAGAATTGCACCTTGCAATGCGGAGAAATTACTGTTTGTGCATTTACAATATTCATTGATTTTTGCCATTGAAAAACGTCCAGAAATGATTGAAGCTACTGACTGAATGAAAGGAGCTGGCATCTCACTCTCTTTGAATCTTCTTTATCATGCTAAGAGGAGCAGGAAAAAGCAAAAAATTTCAGAATTGCACCTTGCAATGCGGAGAAATAACTGTTTGTGCATTTACAATATTCATTGATTTTTGCCATTGAAAAACATCATGTTATTCATATACCAGAAATGTTTGAAGCTACTGACTGAATGAAAGGAGCTGGCATCTCACTCTCTTTGAATCTTCTTTATCATGCTAAGAGGAGCAGGAAAAAGCAAAAAATTTCAGAATTGCACCTTGCAATGCGGAGAAATTACTGTTTGTGCATTTACAATATTCATTGATTTTTGCCATTGAAAAACATCATGTTATTCATATACCAGAAATGATTGAAGCTACTGACTGAATGAAAGGAGCTGGCATCTCACTCTCTTTGAATCTTCTTTATCATGCTAAGAGGAGCAGGAAAAAGCAAAAAATTTCAGAATTGCACCTTGCAATGCGGAGAAATTACTGTTTGTGCATTTACAATATTCATTGATTTTTGCCATTGAAAAACGTCCAGAAATGATTGAAGCTACTGACTGAATGAAAGGAGCTGGCATCTCACTCTCTTTGAATCTTCTTTATCATGCTAAGAGGAGCAGGAAAAAGCAAAAAATTTCAGAATTGCACCTTGCAATGCGGAGAAATTACTGTTTGTGCATTTCCAATATTCATTGATTTTTGCCATTGAAAAACATCATGTTATTCATATACCAGAAATGATTGAAGCTACTGACTGAATGAAAGGAGCTGGCATCTCACTCTCTTTGAATCTTCTTTATCATGCTAAGAGGAGCAGAAAAAAGCAAAAAATTTCAGAATTGCACCTTGCAATGCGGAGAAATTACTGTTTGTGCATTTACAATATTCATTGATTTTTGCCATTGAAAAACGTCCAGAAATGATTGAAGCTACTGACTGAATGAAAGGAGCTGGCATCTCACTCTCTTTGAATCTTCTTTATCATGCTAAGAGGAGCAGGAAAAAGCAAAAAATTTCAGAATTGCACCTTGCAATGCGGAGAAATTACTGTTTGTGCATTTACAATATTCATTGATTTTTGCCATTGAAAAACATCCAGAAATGATTGAAGCTACTGACTGAATGAAAGGAGCTGGCATCTCACTCTCTTTGAATCTTCTTTATCATGCTAAGAGGAGCAGGAAAAGGCAAAAAATTTCAGAATTGCACCTTGCAATGCGGAGAAATTACTGTTTGTGCATTTACAATATTCATTGATTTTTGCCATTGAAAAACATCATGTTATTCATATACCAGAAATGATTGAAGCTACTGACTGAATGAAAGGAGCTGGCATCTCACTCTCTTTGAATCTTCTTTATCATGCTAAGAGGAGCAGGAAAAAGCAAAAAATTTCAGAATTGCACCTTGCAATGCGGAGAAATTACTGTTTGTGCATTTACAATATTCATTTATTTTTGCCATTGAAAAACATCATGTTATTCATATACCAGAAATGATTGAAGCTACTGACTGAATGAAAGGAGCTGGCATCTCACTCTCTTTGAATCTTCTTTATCATGCTAAGAGGAGCAGGAAAAAGCAAAAAATTTCAGAATTGCACCTTGCAATGCGGAGAAATTACTGTTTGTGCATTTACAATATTCATTGATTTTTGCCATTGAAAAACGTCCAGAAATGATTGAAGCTACTGACTGAATGAAAGGAGCTGGCATCTCACTCTCTTTGAATCTTCTTTATCATGCTAAGAGGAGCAGGAAAAGGCAAAAAATTTCAGAATTGCACCTTGCAATGCGGAGAAATTACTGTTTGTGCATTTACAATATTCATTGATTTTTGCCATTGAAAAACATCATGTTATTCATATACCAGAAATGATTGGAGCTACTGACTGAATGAAAGGAGCTGGCATCTCACTCTCTTTGAATCTTCTTTATCATGCTAAGAGGAGCAGGAAAAAGCAAAAAATTTCAGAATTGCACCTTGCAATGCGGAGAAATTACTGTTTGTGCATTTACAATATTCATTTATTTTTGCCATTGAAAAACATCATGTTATTCATATACCAGAAATGATTGAAGCTACTGACTGAATGAAAGGAGCTGGCATCTCACTCTCTTTGAATCTTCTTTATCATGCTAAGAGGAGCAGGAAAAAGCAAAAAATTTCAGAATTGCACCTTGCAATGCGGAGAAATTACTGTTTGTGCATTTACAATATTCATTGATTTTTGCCATTGAAAAACGTCCAGAAATGATTGAAGCTACTGACTGAATGAAAGGAGCTGGCATCTCACTCTCTTTGAATCTTCTTTATCATGCTAAGAGGAGCAGGAAAAAGCAAAAAATTTCAGAATTGCACCTTGCAATGCGGAGAAATTACTGTTTGTGCATTTACAATATTCATTGATTTTTGCCATTGAAAAACATCATGTTATTCATATACCAGAAATGTTTGAAGCTACTGACTGAATGAAAGGAGCTGGCATCTCACTCTCTTTGAATCTTCTTTATCATGCTAAGAGGAGCAGGAAAAAGCAAAAAATTTCAGAATTGCACCTTGCAATGCGGAGAAATTACTGTTTGTGCATTTACAATATTCATTGATTTTTGCCATTGAAAAACGTCCAGAAATGATTGAAGCTACTGACTGAATGAAAGGAGCTGGCATCTCACTCTCTTTGAATCTTCTTTATCATGCTAAGAGGAGCAGGAAAAGGCAAAAAATTTCAGAATTGCACCTTGCAATGCGGAGAAATTACTGTTTGTGCATTTACAATATTCATTGATTTTTGCCATTGAAAAACATCATGTTATTCATATACCAGAAATGATTGAAGCTACTGACTGAATGAAAGGAGCTGGCATCTCACTCTCTTTGAATCTTCTTTATCATGCTTAGAGGAGCAGGAAAAAGCAAAAAATTTCAGAATTGCACCTTGCAATGCGGAGAAATTACTGTTTGTGCATTTACAATATTCATTGATTTTTGCCATTGAAAAACATCATAGAATCATAGAATCATAGAATGGTAGAGTTGGAAGGGACCTCCTGGGTCATCTGGTCCAACCCCCTGCTCAAAGCAGGATTCACTAAATCATCTCAGACAGATGTCTGTCCAGCCTCTGTTTGAAGACGTCCATTGAAGGGGAACTCACCACCTCTCGTGGCAGCCTGTTCCACTCATTAATCACCCTAACTGTCAAAAAGTTTTTTCTAATATCTAATCTGTGTCTCCTCCCATTTAGTTTCATCCCGTTGCTTCTAGTCTTTCCCTGTGCAAATGAGAATAAAGATGATCCTTCTACAATGTGACAGCCCTTGACATATTTGTAGACAGCTATTAAGTCTCCTCTCAGTCTTCTTTTTTGCAAGCTAAACATTTCCAAATCCTGCAACCGTTCCTCATAGGACATGGTTTGCAGACCAGTCACCATTCTGGTCGCTCTTCTCTGAACTTGTTCCAGTTTGTCTATGTCTTTTTTAAAATGTGGTGCCCAAAACTGTACACAGTATTCCAGATGAGGTCTGACCAAAGAGGAGTAAAGACCGATAATGACTTCACGTGATCTAGACTGTATGCTTCTGTTAATACATCCCAGAATTATATTTGCCTTTATTGCTGCTGCATCACACTGTTGACTCATGTTCAGTCTATGATCTATTAGTATACCTAAGTCTTTTTCACATGTACTGTTGCTTAGCTCTATTCCTCCCATTCTGTATATGCTTTTTTCATTTTTATTGCCCAGATGTAGTACTTTGCATTTTTCCCTGTTAAAAACCATTCTGTTGGTTGCTGCCCACTGCTCCAGTTTATTTAGGTCTTTTTGAATCCTCTCTCTCTCTTCTCTAGTATTAGCTATCCCTCCTAGCTTTGTGTCATCAGCAAATTTAATCAGTTTACCCTCAATTCCTTCATCTAAATCATTGATGAAGATGTTGAACAATACAGGTCCCAGGACAGAGCCCTGTGGTATCCCACTTGAGACATTCATCCAGCTGGATGTGAAGCCATTTACAACCACCCTTTGAGTCCGATCACTAAGCCAGTTATGAATCCACCTAACAGTTGCCTGGTCCATTGCATACTTGGTCATTTTTTCAATAAGGATGGTGTGAGATACTTTGTCAAATGCTTTGCTGAAGTCAAGATATACTATATCTACAGCATTTCCCTGATCCACCCAGTCAGTGATTCTATCATGTTATTCATATACCAGAAATGATTGAAGCTACTGACTGAATGAAAGGAGCTGGCATCTCACTCTCTTTGAATCTTCTTTATCATGCTAAGAGGAGCAGGAAAAAGCAAAAAATTTCAGAATTGCACCTTGCAATGCGGAGAAATTACTGTTTGTGCATTTACAATATTCATTGATTTTTGCCATTGAAAAACGTCCAGAAATGATTGAAGCTACTGACTGAATGAAAGGAGCTGGCATCTCACTCTCTTTGAATCTTCTTTATCATGCTAAGAGGAGCAGGAAAAAGCAAAAAAATTCAGAATTGCACCTTGCAATGCGGAGAAATTACTGTTTGTGCATTTACAATTATTCATTGATTTTTGCCATTGAAAAACATCATGTTATTCATATACCAGAAATGATTGAAGCCACTGACTGAATGAAAGGAGCTGGCATCTCACTCTCTTTGAATCTTCTTTTTCATGCTAAGAGGAGCAGGAAAAAGTAAAAAATTTCAGAATTGCACCTTGCAATGCGGAGAAATTACTGTTTGTGCATTTACAATATTCATTGATTTTTGCCATTGAAAAACGTCCAGAAATGATTGAAGCTACTGACTGAATGAAAGGAGCTGGCATCTCAGTCTCTTTGAATCTTCTTTATCATGCTAAGAGGAGCAGGAAAAAGCAAAAAATTTCAGAATTGCACCTTGCAATGCGGAGAAATTACTGCTTGTGCATTTACAATATTCATTGATTTTTGCCATTGAAAAACGTCCAGAAATGATTGAAGCTACTGACTGAATGAAAGGAGCTGGCATCTCACTCTCTTTGAATCTTCTTTATCATGCTAAGAGGAGCAGGAAAAAGCAAAAAATTTCAGAATTGCACCTTGCAATGCGGAGAAATTACTGTTTGTGCATTTACAATATTCATTGATTTTTGCCATTGAAAAACGTCCAGAAATGATTGAAGCTACTGACTGAATGAAAGGAGCTGGCATCTCACTCTCTTTGAATCTTCTTTATCATGCTAAGAGGAGCAGGAAAAAGCAAAAAATTTCAGAATTGCACCTTGCAATGCGGAGAAATTACTGTTTGTGCATTTACAATATTCATTGATTTTTGCCATTGAAAAACGTCCAGAAATGATTGAAGCTACTGACTGAATGAAAGGAGCTGGCATCTCACTCTCTTTGAATCTTCTTTATCATGCTAAGAGGAGCAGGAAAAAGCAAAAAATTTCAGAATTGCACCTTGCAATGCGGAGAAATTACTGTTTGTGCATTTACAATATTCATTGATTTTTGCCGTTGAAAAACGTCCAGAAATGATTGAAGCTACTGACTGAATGAAAGGAGCTGGCATCTCACTCTCTTTGAATCTTCTTTATCATGCTAAGAGGAGCAGGAAAAAGCAAAAAATTTCAGAATTGCACCTTGCAATGCGGAGAAATTACTGTTTGTGCATTTACAATATTCATTGATTTTTGCCATTGAAAAACATCCAGAAATGATTGAAGCTACTGACTGAATGAAAGGAGCTGGCATCTCACTCTCTTTGAATCTTCTTTATCATGCTAAGAGGAGCAGGAAAAAGCAAAAAATTTCAGAATTGCACCTTGCAATGCGGAGAAATTACTGTTTGTGCATTTACAATATTCATTGATTTTTGCCATTGTTAAACATCATGTTATTCATATACCAGAAATGATTGAAGCTACTGACTGAATGAAAGGAGCTGGCATCTCACTCTCTTTGAATCTTCTTTATCATGCTAAGAGGAGCAGGAAAAAGCAAAAAATTTCAGAATTGCACCTTGCAATGCGGAGAAATTACTGTTTGTGCATTTACAATATTCATTGATTTTTGCCATTGAAAAACGTCCAGAAATGTTTGAAGCTACTGACTGAATGAAAGGAGCTGGCATCTCACTCTCTTTGAATCTTCTTTATCATGCTAAGAGGAGCAGGAAAAAGCAAAAAAATTCAGAATTGCACCTTGCAATGCGGAGAAATTACTGTTTGTGCATTTACAATTATTCATTGATTTTTGCCATTGAAAAACATCATGTTATTCATATACCAGAAATGATTGAAGCTACTGACTGAATGAAAGGAGCTGGCATCTCACTCTCTTTGAATCTTCTTTTTCATGCTAAGAGGAGCAGGAAAAAGTAAAAAATTTCAGAATTGCACCTTGCAATGCGGAGAAATTACTGTTTGTGCATTTACAATATTCATTGATTTTTGCCATTGAAAAACGTCCAGAAATGATTGAAGCTACTGACTGAATGAAAGGAGCTGGCATCTCAGTCTCTTTGAATCTTCTTTATCATGCTAAGAGGAGCAGGAAAAAGCAAAAAATTTCAGAATTGCACCTTGCAATGCGGAGAAATTACTGCTTGTGCATTTACAATATTCATTGATTTTTGCCATTGAAAAACGTCCAGAAATGATTGAAGCTACTGACTGAATGAAAGGAGCTGGCATCTCACTCTCTTTGAATCTTCTTTATCATGCTAAGAGGAGCAGGAAAAAGCAAAAAATTTCAGAATTGCACCTTGCAATGCGGAGAAATTACTGTTTGTGCATTTACAATATTCATTGATTTTTGCCATTGAAAAACGTCCAGAAATGATTGAAGCTACTGACTGAATGAAAGGAGCTGGCATCTCACTCTCTTTGAATCTTCTTTATCATGCTAAGAGGAGCAGGAAAAAGCAAAAAATTTCAGAATTGCACCTTGCAATGCGGAGAAATTACTGTTTGTGCATTTACAATATTCATTGATTTTTGCCATTGAAAAACGTCCAGAAATGATTGAAGCTACTGACTGAATGAAAGGAGCTGGCATCTCACTCTCTTTGAATCTTCTTTATCATGCTAAGAGGAGCAGGAAAAAGCAAAAAATTTCAGAATTGCACCTTGCAATGCGGAGAAATTACTGTTTGTGCATTTACAATATTCATTGATTTTTGCCGTTGAAAAACGTCCAGAAATGATTGAAGCTACTGACTGAATGAAAGGAGCTGGCATCTCACTCTCTTTGAATCTTCTTTATCATGCTAAGAGGAGCAGGAAAAAGCAAAAAATTTCAGAATTGCACCTTGCAATGCGGAGAAATTACTGTTTGTGCATTTACAATATTCATTGATTTTTGCCATTGAAAAACATCCAGAAATGATTGAAGCTACTGACTGAATGAAAGGAGCTGGCATCTCACTCTCTTTGAATCTTCTTTATCATGCTAAGAGGAGCAGGAAAAAGCAAAAAATTTCAGAATTGCACCTTGCAATGCGGAGAAATTACTGTTTGTGCATTTACAATATTCATTGATTTTTGCCATTGTTAAACATCATGTTATTCATATACCAGAAATGATTGAAGCTACTGACTGAATGAAAGGAGCTGGCATCTCACTCTCTTTGAATCTTCTTTATCATGCTAAGAGGAGCAGGAAAAAGCAAAAAATTTCAGAATTGCACCTTGCAATGCGGAGAAATTACTGTTTGTGCATTTACAATATTCATTGATTTTTGCCATTGAAAAACGTCCAGAAATGATTGAAGCTACTGACTGAATGAAAGGAGCTGGCATCTCACTCTCTTTGAATCTTCTTTATCATGCTAAGAGGAGCAGGAAAAAGCAAAAAATTTCAGAATTGCACCTTGCAATGCGGAGAAATTACTGTTTGTGCATTTACAATATTCATTGATTTTTGCCGTTGAAAAACGTCCAGAAATGATTGAAGCTACTGACTGAATGAAAGGAGCTGGCATCTCACTCTCTTTGAATCTTCTTTATCATGCTAAGAGGAGCAGGAAAAAGCAAAAAATTTCAGAATTGCACCTTGCAATGCGGAGAAATTACTGTTTGTGCATTTACAATATTCATTGATTTTTGCCATTGAAAAACATCCAGAAATGATTGAAGCTACTGACTGAATGAAAGGAGCTGGCATCTCACTCTCTTTGAATCTTCTTTATCATGCTAAGAGGAGCAGGAAAAAGCAAAAAATTTCAGAATTGCACCTTGCAATGCGGAGAAATTACTGTTTGTGCATTTACAATATTCATTGATTTTTGCCATTGTTAAACATCATGTTATTCATATACCAGAAATGATTGAAGCTACTGACTGAATGAAAGGAGCTGGCATCTCACTCTCTTTGAATCTTCTTTATCATGCTAAGAGGAGCAGGAAAAAGCAAAAAATTTCAGAATTGCACCTTGCAATGCGGAGAAATTACTGTTTGTGCATTTACAATATTCATTGATTTTTGCCATTGAAAAACGTCCAGAAATGTTTGAAGCTACTGACTGAATGAAAGGAGCTGGCATCTCACTCTCTTTGAATCTTCTTTATCATGCTAAGAGGAGCAGGAAAAAGCAAAAAAATTCAGAATTGCACCTTGCAATGCGGAGAAATTACTGTTTGTGCATTTACAATTATTCATTGATTTTTGCCATTGAAAAACATCATGTTATTCATATACCAGAAATGATTGAAGCTACTGACTGAATGAAAGGAGCTGGCATCTCACTCTCTTTGAATCTTCTTTTTCATGCTAAGAGGAGCAGGAAAAAGTAAAAAATTTCAGAATTGCACCTTGCAATGCGGAGAAATTACTGTTTGTGCATTTACAATATTCATTGATTTTTGCCATTGAAAAACGTCCAGAAATGATTGAAGCTACTGACTGAATGAAAGGAGCTGGCATCTCAGTCTCTTTGAATCTTCTTTATCATGCTAAGAGGAGCAGGAAAAAGCAAAAAATTTCAGAATTGCACCTTGCAATGCGGAGAAATTACTGCTTGTGCATTTACAATATTCATTGATTTTTGCCATTGAAAAACGTCCAGAAATGATTGAAGCTACTGACTGAATGAAAGGAGCTGGCATCTCACTCTCTTTGAATCTTCTTTATCATGCTAAGAGGAGCAGGAAAAAGCAAAAAATTTCAGAATTGCACCTTGCAATGCGGAGAAATTACTGTTTGTGCATTTACAATATTCATTGATTTTTGCCATTGAAAAACGTCCAGAAATGATTGAAGCTACTGACTGAATGAAAGGAGCTGGCATCTCACTCTCTTTGAATCTTCTTTATCATGCTAAGAGGAGCAGGAAAAAGCAAAAAATTTCAGAATTGCACCTTGCAATGCGGAGAAATTACTGTTTGTGCATTTACAATATTCATTGATTTTTGCCATTGAAAAACGTCCAGAAATGATTGAAGCTACTGACTGAATGAAAGGAGCTGGCATCTCACTCTCTTTGAATCTTCTTTATCATGCTAAGAGGAGCAGGAAAAAGCAAAAAATTTCAGAATTGCACCTTGCAATGCGGAGAAATTACTGTTTGTGCATTTACAATATTCATTGATTTTTGCCGTTGAAAAACGTCCAGAAATGATTGAAGCTACTGACTGAATGAAAGGAGCTGGCATCTCACTCTCTTTGAATCTTCTTTATCATGCTAAGAGGAGCAGGAAAAAGCAAAAAATTTCAGAATTGCACCTTGCAATGCGGAGAAATTACTGTTTGTGCATTTACAATATTCATTGATTTTTGCCATTGAAAAACATCCAGAAATGATTGAAGCTACTGACTGAATGAAAGGAGCTGGCATCTCACTCTCTTTGAATCTTCTTTATCATGCTAAGAGGAGCAGGAAAAAGCAAAAAATTTCAGAATTGCACCTTGCAATGCGGAGAAATTACTGTTTGTGCATTTACAATATTCATTGATTTTTGCCATTGTTAAACATCATGTTATTCATATACCAGAAATGATTGAAGCTACTGACTGAATGAAAGGAGCTGGCATCTCACTCTCTTTGAATCTTCTTTATCATGCTAAGAGGAGCAGGAAAAAGCAAAAAATTTCAGAATTGCACCTTGCAATGCGGAGAAATTACTGTTTGTGCATTTACAATATTCATTGATTTTTGCCATTGAAAAACGTCCAGAAATGTATGAAGCTACTGACTGAATGAAAGGAGCTGGCATCTCACTCTCTTTGAATCTTCTTTATCATGCTAAGAGGAGCAGGAAAAAGCAAAAAATTTCAGAATTGCACCTTGCAATGCGGAGAAATTACTGTTTGTGCATTTACAATATTCATTGATTTTTGCCATTGAAAAACATCATGTTATTCATATACCAGAAATGATTGAAGCTACTGACTGAATGAAAGGAGCTGGCATCTCACTCTCTTTGAATCTTCTTTATCATGCTAAGAGGAGCAGGAAAAAGCAAAAAATTTCAGAATTGCACCTTGCAATGCGGAGAAATTACTGTTTGTGCATTTACAATATTCATTGATTTTTGCCATTGAAAAACGTCCAGAAATGATTGAAGCTACTGACTGAATGAAAGGAGCTGGCATCTCACTCTCTTTGAATCTTCTTTATCATGCTAAGAGGAGCAGGAAAAAGCAAAAAATTTCAGAATTGCACCTTGCAATGCGGAGAAATTACTGTTTGTGCATTTACAATATTCATTGATTTTTGCCATTGAAAAACATCATGTTATTCATATACCAGAAATGATTGAAGCTACTGACTGAATGAAAGGAGCTGGCATCTCACTCTCTTTGAATCTTCTTTATCATGCTAAGAGGAGCAGGAAAAAGTAAAAAATTTCAGAATTGCACCTTGCAATGCGGAGAAATTACTGTTTGTGCATTTACAATATTCATTGATTTTTGCCATTGAAAAACGTCCAGAAATGATTGAAGCTACTGACTGAATGAAAGGAGCTGGCATCTCAGTCTCTTTGAATCTTCTTTATCATGCTAAGAGGAGCAGGAAAAAGCAAAAAATTTCAGAATTGCACCTTGCAATGCGGAGAAATTACTGCTTGTGCATTTACAATATTCATTGATTTTTGCCATTGAAAAACGTCCAGAAATGATTGAAGCTACTGACTGAATGAAAGGAGCTGGCATCTCACTCTCTTTGAATCTTCTTTATCATGCTAAGAGGAGCAGGAAAAAGCAAAAAATTTCAGAATTGCACCTTGCAATACGGAGAAATTACTGTTTGTGCATTTACAATATTCATTGATTTTTGCCATTGAAAAACGTCCAGAAATGATTGAAGCTACTGACTGAATGAAAGGAGCTGGCATCTCACTCTGTTTGAATCTTCTTTATCATGCTAAGAGGAGCAGGAAAAAGCAAAAAATTTCAGAATTGCACCTTGCAATGCGGAGAAATTACTGTTTGTGCATTTACAATATTCATTGATTTTTGCCATTGAAAAACGTCCAGAAATGATTGAAGCTACTGACTGAATGAAAGGAGCTGGCATCTCACTCTCTTTGAATCTTCTTTATCATGCTAAGAGGAGCAGGAAAAAGCAAAAAATTTCAGAATTGCACCTTGCAATGCGGAGAAATTACTGTTTGTGCATTTACAATATTCATTGATTTTTGCCGTTGAAAAACGTCCAGAAATGATTGAAGCTACTGACTGAATGAAAGGAGCTGGCATCTCACTCTCTTTGAATCTTCTTTATCATGCTAAGAGGAGCAGGAAAAAGCAAAAAATTTCAGAATTGCACCTTGCAATACGGAGAAATTACTGTTTGTGCATTTACAATATTCATTGATTTTTGCCATTGAAAAATGTCCAGAAATGATTGAAGCTACTGACTGAATGAAAGGAGCTGGCATCTCACTCTGTTTGAATCTTCTTTATCATGCTAAGAGGAGCAGGAAAAAGCAAAAAATTTCAGAATTGCACCTTGCAATGCGGAGAAATTACTGTTTGTGCATTTACAATATTCATTGATTTTTGCCATTGAAAAACGTCCAGAAATGATTGAAGCTACTGACTGAATGAAAGGAGCTGGCATCTCACTCTCTTTGAATCTTCTTTATCATGCTAAGAGGAGCAGGAAAAAGCAAAAAATTTCAGAATTGCACCTTGCAATGCGGAGAAATTACTGTTTGTGCATTTACAATATTCATTGATTTTTGCCGTTGAAAAACGTCCAGAAATGATTGAAGCTACTGACTGAATGAAAGGAGCTGGCATCTCACTCTCTTTGAATCTTCTTTATCATGCTAAGAGGAGCAGGAAAAAGCAAAAAATTTCAGAATTGCACCTTGCAATGCGGAGAAATTACTGTTTGTGCATTTACAATATTCATTGATTTTTGCCATTGAAAAACATCCAGAAATGATTGAAGCTACTGACTGAATGAAAGGAGCTGGCATCTCACTCTCTTTGAATCTTCTTTATCATGCTAAGAGGAGCAGGAAAAAGCAAAAAATTTCAGAATTGCACCTTGCAATGCGGAGAAATTACTGTTTGTGCATTTACAATATTCATTGATTTTTGCCATTGTTAAACATCATGTTATTCATATACCAGAAATGATTGAAGCTACTGACTGAATGAAAGGAGCTGGCATCTCAGTCTCTTTGAATCTTCTTTATCATGCTGAGGAGCAGGAAAAAGCAAAAAATTTCAGAATTGCACCTTGCAATGCGGAGAAATTACTGTTTGTGCATTTACAATATTCATTGATTTTTGCCATTGAAAAACGTCCAGAAATGTTTGAAGCTACTGACTGAATGAAAGGAGCTGGCATCTCACTCTCTTTGAATCTTCTTTATCATGCTAAGAGGAGCAGGAAAAAGCAAAAAATTTCAGAATTGCACCTTGCAATGCGGAGAAATTACTGTTTGTGCATTTACAATATTCATTGATTTTTGCCATTGAAAAACATCATGTTATTCATATACCAGAAATGTTTGAAGCTACTGACTGAATGAAAGGAGCTGGCATGTCACTCTCTTTGAATCTTCTTTATCATGCTAAAAGGAGCAGGAAAAAGCAAAAAATTTCAGAATTGCACCTTGCAATGCGGAGAAATTACTGTTTGTGCATTTACAATATTCATTGATTTTTGCCATTGAAAAACGTCCAGAAATGATTGAAGCTACTGACTGAATGAAAGGAGCTGGCATCTCACTCTCTTTGAATCTTCTTTATCATGCTAAGAGGAGCAGGAAAAAGCAAAAAATTTCAGAATTGCACCTTGCAATGCGGAGAAATTACTGTTTGTGCATTTACAATATTCATTGATTTTTGCCATTGAAAAACATCATGTTATTCATATACCAGAAATGATTGAAGCTACTGACTGAATGAAAGGAGCTGGCATCTCACTCTCTTTGAATCTTCTTTATCATGCTAAGAGGAGCAGGAAAAAGCAAAAAATTTCAGAATTGCACCTTGCAATGCGGAGAAATTACTGTTTGTGCATTTACAATATTCATTGATTTTTGCCATTGAAAAACGTCCAGAAATGATTGAAGCTACTGACTGAATGAAAGGAGCTGGCATCTCACTCTCTTTGAATCTTCTTTATCATGCTAAGAGGAGCAGGAAAAAGCAAAAAATTTCAGAATTGCACCTTGCAATGCGGAGAAATTACTGTTTGTGCATTTACAATATTCATTGATTTTTGCCATTGAAAAACATCATGTTATTCATATACCAGAAATGTTTGAAGCTACTGACTGAATGAAAGGAGCTGGCATCTCACTCTCTTTGAATCTTCTTTATCATGCTAAGAGGAGCAGGAAAAAGCAAAAAATTTCAGAATTGCACCTTGCAATGCGGAGAAATTACTGTTTGTGCATTTACAATATTCATTGATTTTTGCCATTGAAAAACGTCCAGAAATGATTGAAGCTACTGACTGAATGAAAGGAGCTGGCATCTCACTCTCTTTGAATCTTCTTTATCATGCTAAGAGGAGCAGGAAAAGGCAAAAAATTTCAGAATTGCACCTTGCAATGCGGAGAAATTACTGTTTGTGCATTTACAATATTCATTGATTTTTGCCATTGAAAAACATCATGTTATTCATATACCAGAAATGTTTGAAGCTACTGACTGAATGAAAGGAGCTGGCATCTCACTCTCTTTGAATCTTCTTTATCATGCTAAGAGGAGCAGGAAAAAGCAAAAAATTTCAGAATTGCACCTTGCAATGCGAATAAATTACTCTTTGTGCATTTACAATATTCATTGATTTTTGCCATTGAAAAACATCATGTTATTCATATACCAGAAATGATTGAAGCTACTGACTGAATGAAAGGAGCTGGCATCTCACTCTCTTTGAATCTTCTTTATCATGCTAAGAGGAGCAGGAAAAAGCAAAAAATTTCAGAATTGCACCTTGCAATGCGGAGAAATTACTGTTTGTGCATTTACAATATTCATTGATTTTTGCCATTGAAAAACATCATGTTATTCATATACCAGAAATGATTGAAGCTACTGACTGAATGAAAGGAGCTGGCATCTCACTCTCTTTGAATCTTCTTTATCATGCTAAGAGGAGCAGGAAAAAGCAAAAAATTTCAGAATTGCACCTCGCAATGCGGAGAAATTACTGTTTGTGCATTTACAATATTCATTGATTTTTGCCATTGAAAAACGTCCAGAAATGATTGAAGCTACTGACTGAATGAAAGGAGCTGGCATCTCACTCTCTTTGAATCTTCTTTATCATGCTAAGAGGAGCAGGAAAAAGCAAAAAATTTCAGAATTGCACCTTGCAATGCGGAGAAATTACTGTTTGTGCATTTACAATATTCATTGATTTTTGCCATTGAAAAACATCATGTTATTCATATACCAGAAATGATTGAAGCTACTGACTGAATGAAAGGAGCTGGCATCTCACTCTCTTTGAATCTTCTTTATCATGCTAAGAGGAGCAGGAAAAAGCAAAAAATTTCAGAATTGCACCTCGCAATGCGGAGAAATTACTGTTTGTGCATTTACAATATTCATTGATTTTTGCCATTGAAAAACGTCCAGAAATGATTGAAGCTACTGACTGAATGAAAGGAGCTGGCATCTCACTCTCTTTGAATCTTCTTTATCATGCTAAGAGGAGCAGGAAAAAGCAAAAAATTTCAGAATTGCACCTTGCAATGCGGAGAAATTGCTGTTTGTGCATTTACAAAATTCATTGATTTTTGCCATTGAAAAACATCATGTTATTCATATACCAGAAATGTTTGAAGCTACTGACTGAATGAAAGGAGCTGGCATCTCACTCTCTTTGAATCTTCTTTATCATGCTAAGAGGAGCAGGAAAAAGCAAAAAATTTCAGAATTGCACCTTGCAATGCGGAGAAATTACTGTTTGTGCATTTACAATATTCATTGATTTTTGCCATTGAAAAACGTCCAGAAATGATTGAAGCTACTGACTGAATGAAAGGAGCTGGCATCTCACTCTCTTTGAATCTTCTTTATCATGCTAAGAGGAGCAGGAAAAAGCAAAAAATTTCAGAATTGCACCTTGCAATGCGGAGAAATTACTGTTTGTGCATTTACAATATACATTGATTTTTGCCATTGAAAAACGTCCAGAAATGATTGAAGCTACTGACTGAATGAAAGGACCTGGCATCTCACTCTCTTTGAATCTTCTTTATCATGCTAAGAGGAGCAGGAAAAATCAAAAAATTTCAGAATTGCACCTTGCAATGCGGAGAAATTACTGTTTGTGCATTTACAATATACATTGATTTTTGCCATTGAAAAACGTCCAGAAATGATTGAAGCTACTGACTGAATGAAAGGAGCTGGCATCTCACTCTCTTTGAATCTTCTTTATCATGCTAAGAGGAGCAGGAAAAAGCAAAAAATTTCAGAATTGCACCTTGCAATGCGGAGAAATTACTGTTTGTGCATTTACAATATTCATTGATTTTTGCCATTGAAAAACGTCCAGAAATGATTGAAGCTACTGACTGAATGAAAGGAGCTGGCATCTCACTCTCTTTGAATCTTCTTTATCATGCTAAGAGGAGCAGGAAAAAGCAAAAAATTTCAGAATTGCACCTTGCAATGCGGAGAAATTACTGTTTGTGCATTTACAATATTCATTGATTTTTGCCATTGAAAAACGTCCAGAAATGATTGAACTTACCGACTGAATGAAAGGAGCTGGCATCTCACTCTCTTTGAATCTTCTTTATCATGCTAAGAGGAGCAGGAAAAAGCAAAAAATTTCAGAATTGCACCTTGCAATGCGGAGAAATTACTGTTTGTGCATTTACAATATTCATTGATTTTTGCCGTTGAAAAACGTCCAGAAATGATTGAAGCTACTGACTGAATGAAAGGAGCTGGCATCTCACTCTCTTTGAATCTTCTTTATCATGCTAAGAGGAGCAGGAAAAAGCAAAAAATTTCAGAATTGCACCTTGCAATGCGGAGAAATTACTGTTGGTGCATTTACAATATTCATTGATTTTTGCCATTGAAAAACATCATGTTATTCATATACCAAAAATGATTGAAGCTACTGAGTGAATGAAAGGAGCTGGCATCTCACTCTCTTTGAATCTTCTTTATCATGCTAAGAGGAGCAGGAAAAAGCAAAAAATTTCAGAATTGCACCTTGCAATGCGGAGAAATTACTGTTTGTGCATTTACAATATTCATTGATTTTTGCCATTGAAAAACGTCCAGAAATGATTGAAGCTACTGACTGAATGAAAGGAGCTGGCATCTCACTCTCTTTGAATCTTCTTTATCATGCTAAGAGGAGCAGGAAAAAGCAAAAAATTTCAAAATTGCACCTTGCAATGCGGAGAAATTACTGTTTGTGCATTTACAATATTCATTGATTTTTGCCATTGAAAAACATCATGTTATTCATATACCAGAAATGTTTGAAGCTACTGACTGAATGAAAGGAGCTGGCATGTCACTCTCTTTGAATCTTCTTTATCATGCTAAGAGGAGCAGGAAAAAGCAAAAAATTTCAGAATTGCACCTTGCAATGCGGAGAAATTACTGTTTGTGCATTTACAATATTCATTGATTTTTGCCATTGAAAAACGTCCAGAAATGATTGAAGCTACTGACTGAATGAAAGGAGCTGGCATCTCACTCTCTTTGAATCTTCTTTATCATGCTAAGAGGAGCAGGAAAAAGCAAAAAATTTCAGAATTGCACCTTGCAATGCGGAGAAATTACTGTTTGTGCATTTACAATATTCATTGATTTTTGCCATTGAAAAACGTCCAGAAATGATTGAAGCTACTGACTGAATGAAAGGAGCTGGCATCTCACTCTCTTTGAATCTTCTTTATCATGCTAAGAGGAGCAGGAAAAAGCAAAAAATTTCAAAATTGCACCTTGCAATGCGGAGAAATTACTGTTTGTGCATTTACAATATTCATTGATTTTTGCCATTGAAAAACATCATGTTATTCATATACCAGAAATGTTTGAAGCTACTGACTGAATGAAAGGAGCTGGCATGTCACTCTCTTTGAATCTTCTTTATCATGCTAAGAGGAGCAGGAAAAAGCAAAAAATTTCAGAATTGCACCTTGCAATGCGGAGAAATTACTGTTTGTGCATTTACAATATTCATTGATTTTTGCCATTGAAAAACGTCCAGAAATGATTGAAGCTACTGACTGAATGAAAGGAGCTGGCATCTCACTCTCTTTGAATCTTCTTTATCATGCTAAGAGGAGCAGGAAAAAGCAAAAAATTTCAGAATTGCACCTTGCAATGCGGAGAAATTACTGTTTGTGCATTTACAATATTCATTGATTTTTGCCATTGAAAAACATCATGTTATTCATATACCAGAAATGATTGAAGCTACTGACTGAATGAAAGGAGCTGGCATCTCACTCTCTTTGAATCTTCTTTATCATGCTAAGAGGAGCAGGAAAAAGCAAAAAATTTCAGAATTGCACCTTGCAATGCGGAGAAATTACTGTTTGTGCATTTACAATATTCATTGATTTTTGCCATTGAAAAACGTCCAGAAATGATTGAAGCTACTGACTGAATGAAAGGAGCTGGCATCTCACTCTCTTTGAATCTTCTTTATCATGCTAAGAGGAGCAGGAAAAAGCAAAAAATTTCAAAATTGCACCTTGCAATGCGGAGAAATTACTGTTTGTGCATTTACAATATTCATTGATTTTTGCCATTGAAAAACATCATGTTATTCATATACCAGAAATGTTTGAAGCTACTGACTGAATGAAAGGAGCTGGCATGTCACTCTCTTTGAATCTTCTTTATCATGCTAAGAGGAGCAGGAAAAAGCAAAAAATTTCAGAATTGCACCTTGCAATGCGGAGAAATTACTGTTTGTGCATTTACAATATTCATTGATTTTTGCCATTGAAAAACGTCCAGAAATGATTGAAGCTACTGACTGAATGAAAGGAGCTGGCATCTCACTCTCTTTGAATCTTCTTTATCATGCTAAGAGGAGCAGGAAAAAGCAAAAAATTTCAGAATTGCACCTTGCAATGCGGAGAAATTGCTGTTTGTGCATTTACAAAATTCATTGATTTTTGCCATTGAAAAACATCATGTTATTCATATACCAGAAATGTTTGAAGCTACTGACTGAATGAAAGGAGCTGGCATCTCACTCTCTTTGAATCTTCTTTATCATGCTAAGAGGAGCAGGAAAAAGCAAAAAATTTCAGAATTGCACCTTGCAATGCGGAGAAATTACTGTTTGTGCATTTACAATATTCATTGATTTTTGCCATTGAAAAACGTCCAGAAATGATTGAAGCTACTGACTGAATGAAAGGAGCTGGCATCTCACTCTCTTTGAATCTTCTTTATCATGCTAAGAGGAGCAGGAAAAAGCAAAAAATTTCAGAATTGCACCTTGCAATGCGGAGAAATTACTGTTTGTGCATTTACAATATACATTGATTTTTGCCATTGAAAAACGTCCAGAAATGATTGAAGCTACTGACTGAATGAAAGGACCTGGCATCTCACTCTCTTTGAATCTTCTTTATCATGCTAAGAGGAGCAGGAAAAATCAAAAAATTTCAGAATTGCACCTTGCAATGCGGAGAAATTACTGTTTGTGCATTTACAATATACATTGATTTTTGCCATTGAAAAACGTCCAGAAATGATTGAAGCTACTGACTGAATGAAAGGAGCTGGCATCTCACTCTCTTTGAATCTTCTTTATCATGCTAAGAGGAGCAGGAAAAAGCAAAAAATTTCAGAATTGCACCTTGCAATGCGGAGAAATTACTGTTTGTGCATTTACAATATTCATTGATTTTTGCCATTGAAAAACGTCCAGAAATGATTGAAGCTACTGACTGAATGAAAGGAGCTGGCATCTCACTCTCTTTGAATCTTCTTTATCATGCTAAGAGGAGCAGGAAAAAGCAAAAAATTTCAGAATTGCACCTTGCAATGCGGAGAAATTACTGTTTGTGCATTTACAATATTCATTGATTTTTGCCATTGAAAAACGTCCAGAAATGATTGAACTTACCGACTGAATGAAAGGAGCTGGCATCTCACTCTCTTTGAATCTTCTTTATCATGCTAAGAGGAGCAGGAAAAAGCAAAAAATTTCAGAATTGCACCTTGCAATGCGGAGAAATTACTGTTTGTGCATTTACAATATTCATTGATTTTTGCCGTTGAAAAACGTCCAGAAATGATTGAAGCTACTGACTGAATGAAAGGAGCTGGCATCTCACTCTCTTTGAATCTTCTTTATCATGCTAAGAGGAGCAGGAAAAAGCAAAAAATTTCAGAATTGCACCTTGCAATGCGGAGAAATTACTGTTGGTGCATTTACAATATTCATTGATTTTTGCCATTGAAAAACATCATGTTATTCATATACCAAAAATGATTGAAGCTACTGAGTGAATGAAAGGAGCTGGCATCTCACTCTCTTTGAATCTTCTTTATCATGCTAAGAGGAGCAGGAAAAAGCAAAAAATTTCAGAATTGCACCTTGCAATGCGGAGAAATTACTGTTTGTGCATTTACAATATTCATTGATTTTTGCCATTGAAAAACGTCCAGAAATGATTGAAGCTACTGACTGAATGAAAGGAGCTGGCATCTCACTCTCTTTGAATCTTCTTTATCATGCTAAGAGGAGCAGGAAAAAGCAAAAAATTTCAAAATTGCACCTTGCAATGCGGAGAAATTACTGTTTGTGCATTTACAATATTCATTGATTTTTGCCATTGAAAAACATCATGTTATTCATATACCAGAAATGTTTGAAGCTACTGACTGAATGAAAGGAGCTGGCATGTCACTCTCTTTGAATCTTCTTTATCATGCTAAGAGGAGCAGGAAAAAGCAAAAAATTTCAGAATTGCACCTTGCAATGCGGAGAAATTACTGTTTGTGCATTTACAATATTCATTGATTTTTGCCATTGAAAAACGTCCAGAAATGATTGAAGCTACTGACTGAATGAAAGGAGCTGGCATCTCACTCTCTTTGAATCTTCTTTATCATGCTAAGAGGAGCAGGAAAAAGCAAAAAATTTCAGAATTGCACCTTGCAATGCGGAGAAATTACTGTTTGTGCATTTACAATATTCATTGATTTTTGCCATTGAAAAACATCATGTTATTCATATACCAGAAATGATTGAAGCTACTGACTGAATGAAAGGAGCTGGCATCTCACTCTCTTTGAATCTTCTTTATCATGCTAAGAGGAGCAGGAAAAAGCAAAAAATTTCAGAATTGCACCTTGCAATGCGGAGAAATTACTGTTTGTGCATTTACAATATTCATTGATTTTTGCCATTGAAAAACGTCCAGAAATGATTGAAGCTACTGACTGAATGAAAGGAGCTGGCATCTCACTCTCTTTGAATCTTCTTTATCATGCTAAGAGGAGCAGGAAAAGGCAAAAAATTTCAGAATTGCACCTTGCAATGCGGAGAAATTACTGTTTGTGCATTTACAATATTCATTGATTTTTGCCATTGAAAAACATCATGTTATTCATATACCAGAAATGTTTGAAGCTACTGACTGAATGAAAGGAGCTGGCATCTCACTCTCTTTGAATCTTCTTTATCATGCTAAGAGGAGCAGGAAAAACCAAAAAATTTCAGAATTGCACCTTGCAATGCGAATAAATTACTGTTTGTGCATTTACAATATTCATTGATTTTTGCCATTGAAAAACATCATGTTATTCATATACCAGAAATGATTGAAGCTACTGACTGAATGAAAGGAGCTGGCATCTCACTCTCTTTGAATCTTCTTTATCATGCTAAGAGGAGCAGGAAAAAGCAAAACATTTCAGAATTGCACCTTGCAATGCGGAGAAATTACTGTTTGTGCATTTACAATATTCATTGATTTTTGCCATTGAAAAACATCATGTTATTCACATACCAGAAATGATTGAAGCTACTGACTGAATGAAAGGAGCTGGCATCTCACTCTCTTTGAATCTTCTTTATCATGCAAAGAGGAGCAGGAAAAAGCAAAAAATTTCAGAATTGCACCTCGCAATGCGGAGAAATTACTGTTTGTGCATTTACAATATTCATTGATTTTTGCCATTGAAAAACGTCCAGAAATGATTGAAGCTACTGACTGAATGAAAGGAGCTGGCATCTCACTCTCTTTGAATCTTCTTTATCATGCTAAGAGGAGCAGGAAAAAGCAAAAAATTTCAGAATTGCACCTTGCAATGCGGAGAAATTGCTGTTTGTGCATTTACAAAATTCATTGATTTTTGCCATTGAAAAACATCATGTTATTCATATACCAGAAATGTTTGAAGCTACTGACTGAATGAAAGGAGCTGGCATCTCACTCTCTTTGAATCTTCTTTATCATGCTAAGAGGAGCAGGAAAAAGCAAAAAATTTCAGAATTGCACCTTGCAATGCGGAGAAATTACTGTTTGTGCATTTACAATATTCATTGATTTTTGCCATTGAAAAACGTCCAGAAATGATTGAAGCTACTGACTGAATGAAAGGAGCTGGCATCTCACTCTCTTTGAATCTTTTTTATCATGCTAAGAGGAGCAGGAAAAAGCAAAAAATTTCAGAATTGCACCTTGCAATGCGGAGAAATTACTGTTTGTGCATTTACAATATTCATTGATTTTTGCCATTGAAAAACGTCCAGAAATGATTGAACCTACCGACTGAATGAAAGGAGCTGGCATCTCACTCTCTTTGAATCTTCTTTATCATGCTAAGAGGAGCAGGAAAAAGCAAAAAATTTCAGAATTGCACCTTGCAATGCGGAGAAATTACTGTTTGTGCATTTACAATATTCATTGATTTTTGCCGTTGAAAAACGTCCAGAAATGATTGAAGCTACTGACTGAATGAAAGGAGCTGGCATCTCACTCTCTTTGAATCTTCTTTATCATGCTAAGAGGAGCAGGAAAAAGCAAAAAATTTCAGAATTGCACCTTGCAATGCGGAGAAATTACTGTTTGTGCATTTACAATATTCATTGATTTTTGCCATTGAAAAACATCATGTTATTCATATACCAAAAATGATTGAAGCTACTGAGTGAATGAAAGGAGCTGGCATCTCACTCTCTTTGAATCTTCTTTATCATGCTAAGAGGAGCAGGAAAAAGCAAAAAATTTCAGAATTGCACCTTGCAATGCGGAGAAATTACTGTTTGTGCATTTACAATATTCATTGATTTTTGCCATTGAAAAACGTCCAGAAATGATTGAACTTACCGACTGAATGAAAGGAGCTGGCATCTCACTCTCTTTGAATCTTCTTTATCATGCTAAGAGGAGCAGGAAAAAGCAAAAAATTTTAGAATTGCACCTTGCAATGCGGAGAAATTACTGTTTGTGCATTTACAATATTCATTGATTTTTGCCGTTGAAAAACGTCCAGAAATGATTGAAGCTACTGACTGAATGAAAGGAGCTGGCATCTCACTCTCTTTGAATCTTCTTTATCATGCTAAGAGGAGCAGGAAAAAGCAAAAAATTTCAGAATTGCACCTTGCAATGCGGAGAAATTACTGTTGGTGCATTTACAATATTCATTGATTTTTGCCATTGAAAAACATCATGTTATTCATATACCAAAAATGATTGAAGCTACTGAGTGAATGAAAGGAGCTGGCATCTCACTCTCTTTGAATCTTCTTTATCATGCTAAGAGGAGCAGGAAAAAGCAAAAAATTTCAGAATTGCACCTTGCAATGCGGAGAAATTACTGTTTGTGCATTTACAATATTCATTGATTTTTGCCATTGAAAAACGTCCAGAAATGATTGAAGCTACTGACTGAATGAAAGGAGCTGGCATCTCACTCTCTTTGAATCTTCTTTATCATGCTAAGAGGAGCAGGAAAAAGCAAAAAATTTCAAAATTGCACCTTGCAATGCGGAGAAATTACTGTTTGTGCATTTACAATATTCATTGATTTTTGCCATTGAAAAACATCATGTTATTCATATACCAGAAATGTTTGAAGCTACTGACTGAATGAAAGGAGCTGGCATGTCACTCTCTTTGAATCTTCTTTATCATGCTAAGAGGAGCAGGAAAAAGCAAAAAATTTCAGAATTGCACCTTGCAATGCGGAGAAATTACTGTTTGTGCATTTACAATATTCATTGATTTTTGCCATTGAAAAACGTCCAGAAATGATTGAAGCTACTGACTGAATGAAAGGAGCTGGCATCTCACTCTCTTTGAATCTTCTTTATCATGCTAAGAGGAGCAGGAAAAAGCAAAAAATTTCAGAATTGCACCTTGCAATGCGGAGAAATTACTGTTTGTGCATTTACAATATTCATTGATTTTTGCCATTGAAAAACATCATGTTATTCATATACCAGAAATGATTGAAGCTACTGACTGAATGAAAGGAGCTGGCATCTCACTCTCTTTGAATCTTCTTTATCATGCTAAGAGGAGCAGGAAAAAGCAAAAAATTTCAGAATTGCACCTTGCAATGCGGAGAAATTACTGTTTGTGCATTTACAATATTCATTGATTTTTGCCATTGAAAAACGTCCAGAAATGATTGAAGCTACTGACTGAATGAAAGGAGCTGGCATCTCACTCTCTTTGAATCTTCTTTATCATGCTAAGAGGAGCAGGAAAAGGCAAAAAATTTCAGAATTGCACCTTGCAATGCGGAGAAATTACTGTTTGTGCATTTACAATATTCATTGATTTTTGCCATTGAAAAACATCATGTTATTCATATACCAGAAATGTTTGAAGCTACTGACTGAATGAAAGGAGCTGGCATCTCACTCTCTTTGAATCTTCTTTATCATGCTAAGAGGAGCAGGAAAAACCAAAAAATTTCAGAATTGCACCTTGCAATGCGAATAAATTACTGTTTGTGCATTTACAATATTCATTGATTTTTGCCATTGAAAAACATCATGTTATTCATATACCAGAAATGATTGAAGCTACTGACTGAATGAAAGGAGCTGGCATCTCACTCTCTTTGAATCTTCTTTATCATGCTAAGAGGAGCAGGAAAAAGCAAAACATTTCAGAATTGCACCTTGCAATGCGGAGAAATTACTGTTTGTGCATTTACAATATTCATTGATTTTTGCCATTGAAAAACATCATGTTATTCACATACCAGAAATGATTGAAGCTACTGACTGAATGAAAGGAGCTGGCATCTCACTCTCTTTGAATCTTCTTTATCATGCTAAGAGGAGCAGGAAAAAGCAAAAAATTTCAGAATTGCACCTCGCAATGCGGAGAAATTACTGTTTGTGCATTTACAATATTCATTGATTTTTGCCATTGAAAAACGTCCAGAAATGATTGAAGCTACTGACTGAATGAAAGGAGCTGGCATCTCACTCTCTTTGAATCTTCTTTATCATGCTAAGAGGAGCAGGAAAAAGCAAAAAATTTCAGAATTGCACCTTGCAATGCGGAGAAATTGCTGTTTGTGCATTTACAAAATTCATTGATTTTTGCCATTGAAAAACATCATGTTATTCATATACCAGAAATGTTTGAAGCTACTGACTGAATGAAAGGAGCTGGCATCTCACTCTCTTTGAATCTTCTTTATCATGCTAAGAGGAGCAGGAAAAAGCAAAAAATTTCAGAATTGCACCTTGCAATGCGGAGAAATTACTGTTTGTGCATTTACAATATTCATTGATTTTTGCCATTGAAAAACGTCCAGAAATGATTGAAGCTACTGACTGAATGAAAGGAGCTGGCATCTCACTCTCTTTGAATCTTCTTTATCATGCTAAGAGGAGCAGGAAAAAGCAAAAAATTTCAGAATTGCACCTTGCAATGCGGAGAAATTACTGTTTGTGCATTTACAATATTCATTGATTTTTGCCATTGAAAAACGTCCAGAAATGATTGAACCTACCGACTGAATGAAAGGAGCTGGCATCTCACTCTCTTTGAATCTTCTTTATCATGCTAAGAGGAGCAGGAAAAAGCAAAAAATTTCAGAATTGCACCTTGCAATGCGGAGAAATTACTGTTTGTGCATTTACAATATTCATTGATTTTTGCCGTTGAAAAACGTCCAGAAATGATTGAAGCTACTGACTGAATGAAAGGAGCTGGCATCTCACTCTCTTTGAATCTTCTTTATCATGCTAAGAGGAGCAGGAAAAAGCAAAAAATTTCAGAATTGCACCTTGCAATGCGGAGAAATTACTGTTTGTGCATTTACAATAATCATTGATTTTTGCCATTGAAAAACATCATGTTATTCATATACCAAAAATGATTGAAGCTACTGAGTGAATGAAAGGAGCTGGCATTTCACTCTCTTTGAATCTTCTTTATCATGCTAAGAGGAGCAGGAAAAAGCAAAAAATTTCAGAATTGCACCTTGCAATGCGGAGAAATTACTGTTTGTGCATTTACAATATTCATTGATTTTTGCCATTGAAAAACGTCCAGAAATGATTGAAGCTACTGACTGAATGAAAGGAGCTGGCATCTCACTCTCTTTGAATCTTCTTTATCATGCTAAGAGGAGCAGGAAAAAGCAAAAAATTTCAGAATTGCACCTTGCAATGCGGAGAAATTACTGTTTGTGCATTTACAATATTCATTGATTTTTGCCATTGAAAAACATCATGTTATTCATATACCAGAAATGTTTGAAGCTACTGACTGAATGAAAGGAGCTGGCATGTCACTCTCTTTGAATCTTCTTTATCATGCTAAGAGGAGCAGGAAAAAGCAAAACATTTCAGAATTGCACCTTGCAATGCGGAGAAATTACTGTTTGTGCATTTACAATATTCATTGATTTTTGCCATTGAAAAACATCATGATATTCACATACCAGAAATGATTGAAGCTACTGACTGAATGAAAGGAGCTGGCATCTCACTCTCTTTGAATCTTCTTTATCATGCTAAGAGGAGCAGGAAAAAGCAAAAAATTTCAGAATTGCACCTCGCAATGCGGAGAAATTACTGTTTGTGCATTTACAATATTCATTGATTTTTGCCATTGAAAAACGTCCAGAAATGATTGAAGCTACTGACTGAATGAAAGGAGCTGGCATCTCACTCTCTTTGAATCTTCTTTATCATGCTAAGAGGAGCAGGAAAAAGCAAAAAATTTCAGAATTGCACCTTGCAATGCGGAGAAATTGCTGTTTGTGCATTTACAAAATTCATTGATTTTTGCCATTGAAAAACATCATGTTATTCATATACCAGAAATGTTTGAAGCTACTGACTGAATGAAAGGAGCTGGCATCTCACTCTCTTTGAATCTTCTTTATCATGCTAAGAGGAGCAGGAAAAAGCAAAAAATTTCAGAATTGCACCTTGCAATGCGCAGAAATTACTGTTTGTGCATTTACAATATTCATTGATTTTTGCCATTGAAAAACGTCCAGAAATGATTGAAGCTACTGACTGAATGAAAGGAGCTGGCATCTCACTCTCTTTGAATCTTCTTTATCATGCTAAGAGGAGCAGGAAAAAGCAAAAAATTTCAGAATTGCACCTTGCAATGCGGAGAAATTACTGTTTGTGCATTTACAATATTCATTGATTTTTGCCATTGAAAAACGTCCAGAAATGATTGAACCTACCGACTGAATGAAAGGAGCTGGCATCTCACTCTCTTTGAATCTTCTTTATCATGCTAAGAGGAGCAGGAAAAAGCAAAAAATTTCAGAATTGCACCTTGCAATGCGGAGAAATTACTGTTTGTGCATTTACAATATTCATTGATTTTTGCCGTTGAAAAACGTCCAGAAATGATTGAAGCTACTGACTGAATGAAAGGAGCTGGCATCTCACTCTCTTTGAATCTTCTTTATCATGCTAAGAGGAGCAGGAAAAAGCAAAAAATTTCAGAATTGCACCTTGCAATGCGGAGAAATTACTGTTTGTGCATTTACAATATTCATTGATTTTTGCCATTGAAAAACATCATGTTATTCATATACCAAAAATGATTGAAGCTACTGAGTGAATGAAAGGAGCTGGCATCTCACTCTCTTTGAATCTTCTTTATCATGCTAAGAGGAGCAGGAAAAAGCAAAAAATTTCAGAATTGCACCTTGCAATGCGGAGAAATTACTGTTTGTGCATTTACAATATTCATTGATTTTTGCCATTGAAAAACGTCCAGAAATGATTGAAGCTACTGACTGAATGAAAGGAGCTGGCATCTCACTCTCTTTGAATCTTCTTTATCATGCTAAGAGGAGCAGGAAAAAGCAAAAAATTTCAGAATTGCACCTTGCAATGCGGAGAAATTACTGTTTGTGCATTTACAATATTCATTGATTTTTGCCATTGAAAAACATCATGTTATTCATATACCAGAAATGTTTGAAGCTACTGACTGAATGAAAGGAGCTGGCATGTCACTCTCTTTGAATCTTCTTTATCATGCTAAGAGGAGCAGGAAAAAGCAAAAAATTTCAGAATTGCACCTTGCAATGCGGAGAAATTACTGTTTGTGCATTTACAATATTCATTGATTTTTGCCATTGAAAAACGTCCAGAAATGATTGAAGCTACTGACTGAATGAAAGGAGCTGGCATCTCACTCTCTTTGAATCTTCTTTATCATGCTAAGAGGAGCAGGAAAAAGCAAAAAATTTCAGAATTGCACCTTGCAATGCGGAGAAATTACTGTTTGTGCATTTACAATATTCATTGATTTTTGCCATTGAAAAACATCATGTTATTCATATACCAGAAATGATTGAAGCTACTGACTGAATGAAAGGAGCTGGCATCTCACTCTCTTTGAATCTTCTTTATCATGCTAAGAGGAGCAGGAAAAAGCAAAAAATTTCAGAATTGCACCTTGCAATGCGGAGAAATTACTGTTTGTGCATTTACAATATTCATTGATTTTTGCCATTGAAAAACGTCCAGAAATGATTGAAGCTACTGACTGAATGAAAGGAGCTGGCATCTCACTCTCTTTGAATCTTCTTTATCATGCTAAGAGGAGCAGGAAAAAGCAAAAAATTTCAGAATTGCACCTTGCAATGCGGAGAAATTACTGTTTGTGCATTTACAATATTCATTGATTTTTGCCATTGAAAAACATCATGTTATTCATATACCAGAAATGATTGAAGCTACTGACTGAATGAAAGGAGCTGGCATCTCACTCTCTTTGAATCTTCTTTATCATGCTAAGAGGAGCAGGAAAAAGCAAAAAATTTCAGAATTGCACCTTGCAATGCGGAGAAATTACTGTTTGTGCATTTACAATATTCATTGATTTTTGCCATTGAAAAACGTCCAGAAATGATTGAAGCTACTGACTGAATGAAAGGAGCTGGCATCTCACTCTCTTTGAATCTTCTTTATCATGCTAAGAGGAGCAGGAAAAGGCAAAAAATTTCAGAATTGCACCTTGCAATGCGGAGAAATTACTGTTTGTGCATTTACAATATTCATTGATTTTTGCCATTGAAAAACATCATGTTATTCATATACCAGAAATGTTTGAAGCTACTGACTGAATGAAAGGAGCTGGCATCTCACTCTCTTTGAATCTTCTTTATCATGCTAAGAGGAGCAGGAAAAACCAAAAAATTTCAGAATTGCACCTTGCAATGCGAATAAATTACTGTTTGTGCATTTACAATATTCATTGATTTTTGCCATTGAAAAACATCATGTTATTCATATACCAGAAATGATTGAAGCTACTGACTGAATGAAAGGAGCTGGCATCTCACTCTCTTTGAATCTTCTTTATCATGCTAAGAGGAGCAGGAAAAAGCAAAACATTTCAGAATTGCACCTTGCAATGCGGAGAAATTACTGTTTGTGCATTTACAATATTCATTGATTTTTGCCATTGAAAAACATCATGTTATTCACATACCAGAAATGATTGAAGCTACTGACTGAATGAAAGGAGCTGGCATCTCACTCTCTTTGAATCTTCTTTATCATGCTAAGAGGAGCAGGAAAAAGCAAAAAATTTCAGAATTGCACCTCGCAATGCGGAGAAATTACTGTTTGTGCATTTACAATATTCATTGATTTTTGCCATTGAAAAACGTCCAGAAATGATTGAAGCTACTGACTGAATGAAAGGAGCTGGCATCTCACTCTCTTTGAATCTTCTTTATCATGCTAAGAGGAGCAGGAAAAAGCAAAAAATTTCAGAATTGCACCTTGCAATGCGGAGAAATTGCTGTTTGTGCATTTACAAAATTCATTGATTTTTGCCATTGAAAAACATCATGTTATTCATATACCAGAAATGTTTGAAGCTACTGACTGAATGAAAGGAGCTGGCATCTCACTCTCTTTGAATCTTCTTTATCATGCTAAGAGGAGCAGGAAAAAGCAAAAAATTTCAGAATTGCACCTTGCAATGCGGAGAAATTACTGTTTGTGCATTTACAATATTCATTGATTTTTGCCATTGAAAAACGTCCAGAAATGATTGAAGCTACTGACTGAATGAAAGGAGCTGGCATCTCACTCTCTTTGAATCTTCTTTATCATGCTAAGAGGAGCAGGAAAAAGCAAAAAATTTCAGAATTGCACCTTGCAATGCGGAGAAATTACTGTTTGTGCATTTACAATATTCATTGATTTTTGCCATTGAAAAACGTCCAGAAATGATTGAACCTACCGACTGAATGAAAGGAGCTGGCATCTCACTCTCTTTGAATCTTCTTTATCATGCTAAGAGGAGCAGGAAAAAGCAAAAAATTTCAGAATTGCACCTTGCAATGCGGAGAAATTACTGTTTGTGCATTTACAATATTCATTGATTTTTGCCGTTGAAAAACGTCCAGAAATGATTGAAGCTACTGACTGAATGAAAGGAGCTGGCATCTCACTCTCTTTGAATCTTCTTTATCATGCTAAGAGGAGCAGGAAAAAGCAAAAAATTTCAGAATTGCACCTTGCAATGCGGAGAAATTACTGTTTGTGCATTTACAATATTCATTGATTTTTGCCATTGAAAAACATCATGTTATTCATATACCAAAAATGATTGAAGCTACTGAGTGAATGAAAGGAGCTGGCATCTCACTCTCTTTGAATCTTCTTTATCATGCTAAGAGGAGCAGGAAAAAGCAAAAAATTTCAGAATTGCACCTTGCAATGCGGAGAAATTACTGTTTGTGCATTTACAATATTCATTGATTTTTGCCATTGAAAAACGTCCAGAAATGATTGAAGCTACTGACTGAATGAAAGGAGCTGGCATCTCACTCTCTTTGAATCTTCTTTATCATGCTAAGAGGAGCAGGAAAAAGCAAAAAATTTCAGAATTGCACCTTGCAATGCGGAGAAATTACTGTTTGTGCATTTACAATATTCATTGATTTTTGCCATTGAAAAACATCATGTTATTCATATACCAGAAATGTTTGAAGCTACTGACTGAATGAAAGGAGCTGGCATGTCACTCTCTTTGAATCTTCTTTATCATGCTAAGAGGAGCAGGAAAAAGCAAAACATTTCAGAATTGCACCTTGCAATGCGGAGAAATTACTGTTTGTGCATTTACAATATTCATTGATTTTTGCCATTGAAAAACATCATGATATTCACATACCAGAAATGATTGAAGCTACTGACTGAATGAAAGGAGCTGGCATCTCACTCTCTTTGAATCTTCTTTATCATGCTAAGAGGAGCAGGAAAAAGCAAAAAATTTCAGAATTGCACCTCGCAATGCGGAGAAATTACTGTTTGTGCATTTACAATATTCATTGATTTTTGCCATTGAAAAACGTCCAGAAATGATTGAAGCTACTGACTGAATGAAAGGAGCTGGCATCTCACTCTCTTTGAATCTTCTTTATCATGCTAAGAGGAGCAGGAAAAAGCAAAAAATTTCAGAATTGCACCTTGCAATGCGGAGAAATTGCTGTTTGTGCATTTACAAAATTCATTGATTTTTGCCATTGAAAAACATCATGTTATTCATATACCAGAAATGTTTGAAGCTACTGACTGAATGAAAGGAGCTGGCATCTCACTCTCTTTGAATCTTCTTTATCATGCTAAGAGGAGCAGGAAAAAGCAAAAAATTTCAGAATTGCACCTTGCAATGCGCAGAAATTACTGTTTGTGCATTTACAATATTCATTGATTTTTGCCATTGAAAAACGTCCAGAAATGATTGAAGCTACTGACTGAATGAAAGGAGCTGGCATCTCACTCTCTTTGAATCTTCTTTATCATGCTAAGAGGAGCAGGAAAAAGCAAAAAATTTCAGAATTGCACCTTGCAATGCGGAGAAATTACTGTTTGTGCATTTACAATATTCATTGATTTTTGCCATTGAAAAACGTCCAGAAATGATTGAACCTACCGACTGAATGAAAGGAGCTGGCATCTCACTCTCTTTGAATCTTCTTTATCATGCTAAGAGGAGCAGGAAAAAGCAAAAAATTTCAGAATTGCACCTTGCAATGCGGAGAAATTACTGTTTGTGCATTTACAATATTCATTGATTTTTGCCGTTGAAAAACGTCCAGAAATGATTGAAGCTACTGACTGAATGAAAGGAGCTGGCATCTCACTCTCTTTGAATCTTCTTTATCATGCTAAGAGGAGCAGGAAAAAGCAAAAAATTTCAGAATTGCACCTTGCAATGCGGAGAAATTACTGTTTGTGCATTTACAATATTCATTGATTTTTGCCATTGAAAAACATCATGTTATTCATATACCAAAAATGATTGAAGCTACTGAGTGAATGAAAGGAGCTGGCATCTCACTCTCTTTGAATCTTCTTTATCATGCTAAGAGGAGCAGGAAAAAGCAAAAAATTTCAGAATTGCACCTTGCAATGCGGAGAAATTACTGTTTGTGCATTTACAATATTCATTGATTTTTGCCATTGAAAAACGTCCAGAAATGATTGAAGCTACTGACTGAATGAAAGGAGCTGGCATCTCACTCTCTTTGAATCTTCTTTATCATGCTAAGAGGAGCAGGAAAAAGCAAAAAATTTCAGAATTGCACCTTGCAATGCGGAGAAATTACTGTTTGTGCATTTACAATATTCATTGATTTTTGCCATTGAAAAACATCATGTTATTCATATACCAGAAATGTTTGAAGCTACTGACTGAATGAAAGGAGCTGGCATGTCACTCTCTTTGAATCTTCTTTATCATGCTAAGAGGAGCAGGAAAAAGCAAAAAATTTCAGAATTGCACCTTGCAATGCGGAGAAATTACTGTTTGTGCATTTACAATATTCATTGATTTTTGCCATTGAAAAACGTCCAGAAATGATTGAAGCTACTGACTGAATGAAAGGAGCTGGCATCTCACTCTCTTTGAATCTTCTTTATCATGCTAAGAGGAGCAGGAAAAAGCAAAAAATTTCAGAATTGCACCTTGCAATGCGGAGAAATTACTGTTTGTGCATTTACAATATTCATTGATTTTTGCCATTGAAAAACATCATGTTATTCATATACCAGAAATGATTGAAGCTACTGACTGAATGAAAGGAGCTGGCATCTCACTCTCTTTGAATCTTCTTTATCATGCTAAGAGGAGCAGGAAAAAGCAAAAAATTTCAGAATTGCACCTTGCAATGCGGAGAAATTACTGTTTGTGCATTTACAATATTCATTGATTTTTGCCATTGAAAAACGTCCAGAAATGATTGAAGCTACTGACTGAATGAAAGGAGCTGGCATCTCACTCTCTTTGAATCTTCTTTATCATGCTAAGAGGAGCAGGAAAAAGCAAAAAATTTCAGAATTGCACCTTGCAATGCGGAGAAATTACTGTTTGTGCATTTACAATATTCATTGATTTTTGCCATTGAAAAACATCATGTTATTCATATACCAGAAATGTTTGAAGCTACTGACTGAATGAAAGGAGCTGGAATCTCACTCTCTTTGAATCTTCTTTATCATGCTAAGAGGAGCAGGAAAAAGCAAAAAATTTCAGAATTGCACCTTGCAATGCGGAGAAATTACTGTTTGTGCATTTACAATATTCATTGATTTTTGCCATTGAAAAACGTCCAGAAATGATTGAAGCTACTGACTGAATGAAAGGAGCTGGCATCTCACTCTCTTTGAATCTTCTTTATCATGCTAAGAGGAGCAGGAAAAGGCAAAAAATTTCAGAATTGCACCTTGCAATGCGGAGAAATTACTGTTTGTGCATTTACAATATTCATTGATTTTTGCCATTGAAAAACATCATGTTATTCATATACCAGAAATGTTTGAAGCTACTGACTGAATGAAAGGAGCTGGCATCTCACTCTCTTTGAATCTTCTTTATCATGCTAAGAGGAGCAGGAAAAACCAAAAAATTTCAGAATTGCACCTTGCAATGCGAATAAATTACTGTTTGTGCATTTACAATATTCATTGATTTTTGCCATTGAAAAACATCATGTTATTCATATACCAGAAATGATTGAAGCTACTGACTGAATGAAAGGAGCTGGCATCTCACTCTCTTTGAATCTTCTTTATCATGCTAAGAGGAGCAGGAAAAAGCAAAACATTTCAGAATTGCACCTTGCAATGCGGAGAAATTACTGTTTGTGCATTTACAATATTCATTGATTTTTGCCATTGAAAAACATCATGTTATTCACATACCAGAAATGATTGAAGCTACTGACTGAATGAAAGGAGCTGGCATCTCACTCTCTTTGAATCTTCTTTATCATGCTAAGAGGAGCAGGAAAAAGCAAAAAATTTCAGAATTGCACCTCGCAATGCGGAGAAATTACTGTTTGTGCATTTACAATATTCATTGATTTTTGCCATTGAAAAACGTCCAGAAATGATTGAAGCTACTGACTGAATGAAAGGAGCTGGCATCTCACTCTCTTTGAATCTTCTTTATCATGCTAAGAGGAGCAGGAAAAAGCAAAAAATTTCAGAATTGCACCTTGCAATGCGGAGAAATTACTGTTTGTGCATTTACAATATTCATTGATTTTTGCCGTTGAAAAAAGTCCAGAAATGATTGAAGCTACTGACTGAATGAAAGGAGCTGGCATCTCACTCTCTTTGAATCTTCTTTATCATGCTAAGAGGAGCAGGAAAAAGCAAAAAATTTCAGAATTGCACCTTGCAATGCGGAGAAATTACTGTTTGTGCATTTACAATATTCATTGATTTTTGCCATTGAAAAACATCATGTTATTCATATACCAGAAATGATTGAAGCTACTGACTGAATGAAAGGAGCTGGCATCTCACTCTCTTTGAATCTTCTTTATCATGCTAAGAGGAGCAGGAAAAAGCAAGAAATTTCAGAATTGCACCTTGCAATGCGGAGAAATTACTGTTTGTGCATTTACAATATTCATTGATTTTTGCCATTGAAAAACATCATGTTATTCATATACCAGAAATGTTTGAAGCTACTGACTGAATGAAAGGAGCTGGCATCTCACTCTCTTTGAATCTTCTTTATCATGCTAAGAGGAGCAGGAAAAAGCAAAAAATTTCAGAATTGCACCTTGCAATGCGGAGAAATTACTGTTTGTGCATTTACAATATTCATTGATTTTTGCCATTGAAAAACGTCCAGAAATGATTGAAGCTACTGACTGAATGAAAGGAGCTGGCATCTCACTCTCTTTGAATCTTCTTTATCATGCAAAGAGGAGCAGGAAAAAGCAAAAAATTTCAGAATTGCACCTTGCAATGCGGAGAAATTACAGTTTGTGCATTTACAATATTCATTGATTTTTGCCATTGAGAAACGTCCAGAAATGATTGAAGCTACTGACTGAATGAAAGGAGCTGGCATCTCACTCTCTTTGAATCTTCTTTATCATGCTAAGAGGAACAGGAAAAAGCAAAAAATTTCAGAATTGCACCTTGCAATGCGGAGAAATTACTGTTTGTGCATTTACAATATTCATTGATTTTTGCCATTGAAAAACATCATGTTATTTATATACCAGAAATGTTTGAAGCTACTGACTGAATGAAAGGAGCTGGCATCTCACTCTCTTTGAATCTTCATTATCATGCTAAGAGGAGCAGGAAAAAGCAAAAAATTTCAGAATTGCACCTTGCAATGTGGAGAAATTACTGTTTGTGCATTTACAATATTCATTGATTTTTACCATTGAAAAACGTCCAGAAATGATTGAAGCTACTGACTGAATGAAAGTAGCTGGCATCTCACTCTCTTTGAATTTTCTTTATCATGCTAAGAGGAGCAGGAAAAAGCAAAAAATTTCAGACTTGCACCTTGCAATGCGGAGAAATTACTGTTTGTGCATTTACAATATTCATTGATTTTTGCCATTGAAAAACATCATGTTATTCATATACCAGAAATGTTTGAAGCTACTGACTGAATGAAAGGAGCTGGCATCTCACTCTCTTTGAATCTTCTTTATCATGCTAAGAGGAGCAGGAAAAAGCAAAAAATTTCAGAATTGCACCTTGCAATGCGGAGAAATTACTGTTTGTGCATTTACAATATTCATTGATTTTTGCCATTGAAAAACATCATGTTATTCATATACAAGAAATGTTTGAAGCTACTGACTGAATGAAAGGAGCTGGCATCTCAATCTCTTTGAATCTTCTTTATCATGCTAAGAGGAGCAGGAAAAAGCAAAAAATTTCAGAATTGCACCTTGCAATGTGGAGAAATTACTGTTTGTGCATTTACAATATTCATTGATTTTTACCATTGAAAAATGTCCAGAAATGATTGAAGCTACTGACTGAATGAAAGTAGCTGGCATCTCACTCTCTTTGAATCTTCTTTATCATGCTAAGAGGAGCAGGAAAAAGCAAAAAATTTCAGACTTGCACCTTGCAATGCGGAGAAATTACTATTTGTGCATTTACAATATTCATTGATTTTTGCCATTGAAAAACATCATGTTATTCATATACCAGAAATGTTTGAAGCTACTGACTGAATGAAAGGAGCTGGCATCTCACTCTCTTTGAATCTTCTTTATCATGCTAAGAGGAGCAGGAAAAAGCAAAAAATTTCAGAATTGCACCTTGCAATGCGGAGAAATTACTGTTTGTGCATTTACAATATTCATTGATTTTTGCCATTGAAAAACATCATGTTATTCATATACCAGAAATGTTTGAAGCTACTGACTGAATGAAAGGAGCTGACATCTCACTCTCTTTGAATCTTCTTTATCATGCTAAGAGGAGCAGGAAAAAGCAAAAAATTTCAGAATTGCACCTTGCAATGCGGAGAAATTACTGTTTGTGCATTTACAATATTCATTGATTTTTGCCATTGAAAAATGTCCAGAAATGATTGAAGCTACTGACTGAATGAAAGGAGCTGGCATCTCACTCTCTTTGAATCATGCTAAGAGGAGCAGGAAAAAGCAAAAAATTTCAGAATTGCACCTTGCAATGCGGAGAAATTACTGTTTGTGCATTTACAATATTCATTGATTTTTGCCATTGAAAAACATCATGTTATTCATATACCAGAAATGTTTGAAGCTACTGACTGAATGAAAGGAGCTGGCATCTCACTCTCTTTGAATCTTCTTTATCATGCTAAGAGGAGCAGGAAAAAGCAAAAAATTTTAGAATTGCACCTTGCAATGTGGAGAAATTACTGTTTGTGCATTTACAATATTCATTGATTTTTACCATTGAAAAACGTCCAGAAATGATTGAAGCTACTGACTGAATGAAAGTAGCTGGCATCTCACTCTCTTTGAATCTTCTTTATCATGCTAAGAGGAGCAGGAAAAAGCAAAAAATTTCAGACTTGCACCTTGCAATGCGGAGAAATTACTGTTTGTGCATTTACAATATTCATTGATTTTTGCCATTGATAAACATCATGTTATTCATATACCAGAAATGTTTGAAGCTACTGACTGAATGAAAGGAGCTGGCATCTCACTCTCTTTGAATCTTCTTTATCATGCTAAGAGGAGCAGGAAAAAGCAAAAAATTTCAGAATTGCACCTTGCAATGCGGAGAAATTACTGTTTGTGCATTTACAATATTCATTGATTTTTGCCATTGAAAAACGTCCAGAAATGATTGAAGCTACTGACTGAATGAAAGGAGCTGGCATCTCACTCTCTTTGAAACTTCTTTATCATGCTAAGAGGAGCAGGAAAAAGCAAAAAATTTCAGAATTGCACCTTGCAATGCGGAGAAATTACTGTTTGTGCATTTACAATATTCATTGATTTTTGCCATTGAAAAACGTCCAGAAATGATTGAAGCTACTGACTGAATGAAAGGAGCTGGCATCTCACTCTCTTTGAATCTTCTTTATCATGCTAAGAGGAGCAGGAAAAAGCAAAAAATTTCAGAATTGCACCTTGCAATGCGGAGAAATTACTGTTTGTGCATTTACAATATTCATTGATTTTTGCCTTTGAAAAACATGTTATTCATATACCAGAAATGTTTGAAGCTACTGACTGAATGAAAGGAGCTGGCACCTCACTCTCTTTGAATCTTCTTTATCATGCTAAGAGGAGCGGGAAAAAGCAAAAAATTTCAGAATTGCACCTTGCAATGCGGAAAAATTACTGTTTGTGCATTTACAATATTCATTGATTTTTGCCATTGAAAAACGTCCAGAAATGATTGAAGGTACTGACTGAATGAAAGGAGCTGGCATCTCACTCTCTTTGAATCTTCTTTATCATGCTAAGAGGAGCAGGAAAAAGCAAAAAATTTCAGAATTGCACCTTGCAATGCGGAGAAATTACTGTTTGTGCATTTACAATATTCATTGATTTTTGCCATTGAAAAACGTCCAGAAATGATTGAAGCTACTGACTGAATGAAAGGAGCTGGCATCTCACTCTCTTTGAATCTTCTTTATCATGCTAAGAGGAGCAGGAAAAAGCAAAAAATTTCAGAATTGCACCTTGCAATGCGGAGAAATTACAGTTTGTGCATTTACAATATTCATTGATTTTTGCCATTGAAAAACATCCAGAAATGATTGAAGCTACTGACTGAATGAAAGGAGCTGGCATCTCACTCTCTTTGAATCTTCTTTATCATGCTAAGAGGAGCAGGAAAAAGCAAAAAATTTCAGAATTGCACCTTGCAATGCGGAGAAATTACTGTTTGTGCATTTACAATATTCATTGATTTTTGCCATTGAAAAACATCATGTTATTCATATACCAGAAATGTTTGAAGCTACTGACTGAATGAAAGGAGCTGGCATCTCACTCTCTTTGAATCTTCTTTATCATGCTAAGAGGAGCAGGAAAAAGCAAAAAATTTCAGAATTGCACCTTGCAATGTGGAGAAATTACTGTTTGTGCATTTACAATATTCATTGATTTTTACCATTGAATAACGTCCAGAAATGATTGAAGCTACTGACTGAATGAAAGTAGCTGGCATCTCACTCTCTTTGAATCTTCTTTATCATGCTAAGAGGAGCAGGAAAAAGCAAAAAATTTCAGACTTGCACCTTGCAATGCGGAGAAATTACTGTTTGTGCATTTACAATATTCATTGATTTTTGCCATTGAAAAACATCATGTTATTCATATACCAGAAATGTTTGAAGCTACTGACTGAATGAAAGGAGCTGGCATCTCACTCTCTTTGAATCTTCTTTATCATGCTAAGAGGAGCAGGAAAAAGCAAAAAATTTCAGAATTGCACCTTGCAATGCGGAGAAATTACTGTTTGTGCATTTACAATATTCATTGATTTTTGCCATTGAAAAACATCATGTTATTCATATACCAGAAATGTTTGAAGCTACTGACTGAATGAAAGGAGCTGGCATCTCAATCTCTTTGAATCTTCTTTATCATGCTAAGAGGAGCAGGATAAAGCAAAAAAAAATTTCAGAATTGCACCTTGCAATGTGGAGAAATTACTGTTTGTGCATTTACAATATTCATTGATTTTTACCATTGAAAAACGTCCAGAAATGATTGAAGCTACTGACTGAATGAAAGTAGCTGGCATCTCACTCTCTTTGAATCTTCTTTATCATGCTAAGAGGAGCAGGAAAAAGCAAAAAATTTCAGACTTGCACCTTGCAATGCGGAGAAATTACTGTTTGTGCATTTACAATATTCATTGATTTTTGCCATTGAAAACATCATGTTATTCATATACCAGAAATGTTTGAAGCTACTGACTGAATGAAAGGAGCTGGCATCTCACTCTCTTTGAATCTTCTTTATCATGCTAAGAGGAGCAGGAAAAAGCAAAAAATTTCAGACTTGCACCTTGCAAAGCGGAGAAATTACTGTTTGTGCATTTACAATATTCATTGATTTTTGCCATTGAAAAACATCATGTTATTCATATACCAGAAATGTTTGAAGCTACTGACTGAATGAAAGGAACTGGCATCTCACTCTCTTTGAATCTTCTTTATCATGCTAAGAGGAGCAGGAAAAAGCAAAAAATTTCAGAATTGCACCTTGCAATGCGGAGAAATACTGTTTGTGCATTTACAATATTCATTGATTTTTGCCATTGAAAAACGTCCAGAAATGATTGAAGGTACTGACTGAATGAAAGGAGCTGGCATCTCACTCTCTTTGAATCTTCTTTATCATTCTAAGAGGAGCAGGAAAAAGCAAAAAATTTCAGAATTGCACCTTGCAATGCGGAGAATTACTGTTTGTGCATTTACAATATTCATTGATTTTTGCCATTGAAAAACGTCCAGAAATGATTGAAGCTACTGACTCAATGAATGGAGCTGGCATCTCACTCTCTTTGAATCTTCTTTATCATGCTAAGAGGAGCAGGAAAAAGCAAAAAATTTCAGAATTGCACCTTGCAATGCGGAGAAATTACAGTTTGTGCATTTACAATATTCATTGATTTTTGCCATTGAAAAACGTCCAGAAATGATTGAAGCTACTGACTGAATGAAAGGAGCTGGCATCTCACTCTCTTTGAATCTTCTTTATCATGCTAAGAGGAGCAGGAAAAAGCAAAAAATTTCAGAATTGCACCTTGCAATGCGGAGAAATTACTGTTTGTGCATTTACAATATTCGTTGATTTTTGCCATTGAAAAACTTCCAGAAATGATTGAAGCTACTGACTGAATGAAAGGAGCTGGCATCTCACTCTCTTTGAATCTTCTTTATCATGCTAAGAGGAGCAGGAAAAAGCAAAAAATTTCAGAATTGCACCTTGCAATGCGGAGAAATTACAGTTTGTGCATTTACAATATTCATTGATTTTTGCCATTGAAAAACGTCCAGAAATGATTGAAGCTACTGACTGAATGAAAGGAGCTGGCATCTCACTCTCTTTGAATCTTCTTTATCATGCTAAGAGGAGCAGGAAAAAGCAAAAAATTTCAGAATTGCACCTTGCAATGCGGAGAAATTACTGTTTGTGCATTTACAATATTCATTGATTTTTGCCATTGAAAAACATGTTATTCATATACCAGAAATGTTTGAAGCTCCTGACTGAATGAAAGGAGCTGGCACCTCACTCTCTTTGAATCTTCTTTATCATGCTAAGAGGAGCAGGAAAAAGCAAAAAATTTCAGAATTGCACCTTGCAATGCGGAGAAATTACTGTTTGTGCATTTACAATATTCATTGATTTTTGCCATTGAAAAACGTCCAGAAATGATTGAAGCTACTGACTGAATGAAAGGAGCTGGCATCTCACTCTCTTTGAATCTTCTTTATCATGCTAAGAGGAGCAGGAAAAAGCAAAAAATTTCAGAATTGCACCTTGCAATGCGGAGAAATTACTGTTTGTGCATTTACAATATTCATTGATTTTTGCCATTGAAAAATGTCCAGAAATGATTGAAGCTACTGACTGAATGAAAGGAGCTGGCATCTCACTCTCTTTGAATCTTCTTTATCATGCTAAGAGGAGCAGGAAAAAGCAAAAAATTTCAGAATTGCGCCTTGCAATGCGGAGAAATTACTGTTTGTGCATTTACAAAATTCATTGATTTTTGCCATTGAAAAACATCATGTTATTCATATACCAGAAATGATTGAAGCTACTGACTGAAGGAAAGGAGCTGGCATCTCACTCTCTTTGAATCTTCTTTATCATGCTAAGAGGAGCAGGAAAAAGCAAAAAATTTCAGAATTGCACCTTGCAATGCGGAGAAATTACTGTTTGTGCATTTACAATATTCATTGATTTTTGCCATTGAAAAACGTCCAGAAATGATTGAAGCTACTGACTGAATGAAAGGAGCTGGCATCTCACTCTCTTTGAATCTTCTTTATCATGCTAAGAGGAGCAGGAAAAAGCAAAAAATTTCAGAATTGCTCCTTGCAATGCGGAGAAATTACTGTTTGTGCATTTACAATATTCATTGATTTTTGCGATTGAAAAACATCATGTTATTCCTATACCAGAAATGATTGAAGCTACTGACTGAATGAAAGGAGCTGGCATCTCATTCTCTTTGAATCTTCTTTATCATGCTAAGAGGAGCAGGAAAAAGTAAAAAATTTCAGAATTGCACCTTGCAATGCGGAGAAATTACTGTTTGTGCATTTACAATATTCAATGATTTTTGCCATTGAAAAACGTCCAGAAATGATTGAAGCTACTGACTGAATGAAAGGAGCTGGCATCTCACTCTCTTTGAATCTTGTTTATCATGCTAAGAGGAGCAGGAAAAAGCAAAAAATTTCAGAATTGCACCTTGCAATGCGGAGAAATTACTGTTTGTGCATTTACAATATTCATTGATTTTTGCCATTGAAAAACGTCCAGAAATGATTGAAGCTACTGACTGAATGAAAGGAGCTGGCATCTCACTCTCTTTGAATCTTCTTTATCATGCTAAGAGGAGCAGGAAAAAGCCAAAAATTTCAGAATTGCACCTTGCAATGCGGAGAAATTACTGTTTGTGCATTTACAATATTCATTGATTTTTGCTATTGAAAAACATCATGTTATTCATATACCAGAAATGATTGAAGCTACTGACTGAATGAAAGGAGCTGGCATCTCACTCTCTTTGAATCTTCTTTATCATGCTAAGAGGAGCAGGAAAAAGCAAAAAATTTCAGAATTGCACCTTGCAATGCGGAGAAATTGCAGTTTGTGCATTTACAATATTCATTGATTTTTGCCATTGAAAAACGTCCAGAAATGATTGCAGCTACTGACTGAATGAAAGGAGCTGGCATCTCACTCTCTTTGAATCTTCTTTATCATGCTAAGAGGAGCAGGAAAAAGCAAAAAATTTCAGAATTGCACCTTGCAATGCGGAGAAATTACTGTTTGTGCATTTACAATATTCATTGATTTTTGCCATTGAAAAACATCATGTTATTCATATACCAGAAATGATTGAAGCTACTGACTGAATGAAAGGAGCTGGCATCTCACTCTCTTTGAATCTTCTTTATCATGCTAAGAGGAGCAGGAAAAAGCAAAAAATTTCAGAATTGCACCTTGCAATGCGGAGAAATTGCAGTTTGTGCATTTACAATATTCATTGATTTTTGCCATTGAAAAACGTCCAGAAATGATTGAAGCTACTGACTGAATGAAAGGAGCTGGCATCTCACTCTCTTTGAATCTTCTTTATCATGCTAAGAGGAGCAGGAAAAAGCAAAAAATTTCAGAATTGCACCTTGCAATGCGGAGAAATTACTGTTTGTGCATTTACAATATTCATTGATTTTTGCCATTGAAAAACGTCCAGAAATGATTGAAGCTACTGACTGAATGAAAGGAGCTGGCATCTCACTCTCTTTGAATCTTCTTTATCATGCTAAGAGGAGCAGGAAAAAGCAAAAAATTTCAGAATTGCACCTTGCAATGCGGAGAAATTACTGTTTGTGCATTTACAATATTCATTGATTTTTGCCATTGAAAAATGTCCAGAAATGATTGAAGCTACTGACTGAATGAAAGGAGCTGGCATCTCACTCTCTTTGAATCTTCTTTATCATGCTAAGAGGAGCAGGAAAAAGCAAAAAATTTCAGAATTGCGCCTTGCAATGCGGAGAAATTACTGTTTGTGCATTTACAAAATTCATTGATTTTTGCCATTGAAAAACATCATGTTATTCATATACCAGAAATGATTGAAGCTACTGACTGAAGGAAAGGATCTGGCATCTCACTCTCTTTGAATCTTCTTTGTCATGCTAAGAGGAGCAGGAAAAAGCAAAAAATTTCAGAATTGCACCTTGCAATGCGGAGAAATTACTGTTTGTGCATTTACAATATTCATTGATTTTTGCCATTGAAAAACGTCCAGAAATGATTGAAGCTACTGACTGAATGAAAGGAGCTGGCATCTCACTCTCTTTGAATCTTCTTTATCATGCTAAGAGGAGCAGGAAAAAGCAAAACATTTCAGAATTGCACCTTGCAATGCGGAGAAATTACTGTTTGTGCATTTACAATATTCATTGATTTTTGCGATTGAAAAACATCATGTTATTCATATACCAGAAATGATTGAAGCTACTGACTGAATGAAAGGAGCTGGCATCTCACTCTCTTTGAATCTTCTTTATCATGCTAAGAGGAGCAGGAAAAAGTAAAAAATTTCAGAATTGCACCTTGCAATGCGGAGAAATTACTGTTTGTGCATTTACAATATTCAATGATTTTTGCCATTGAAAAACGTCCAGAAATGATTGAAGCTACTGACTGAATGAAAGGAGCTGGCATCTCACTCTCTTTGAATCTTCTTTATCATGCTAAGAGGAGCAGGAAAAAGCAAAAAATTTCAGAATTGCACCTTGCAATGCGGAGAAATTACTGTTTGTGCATTTACAATATTCATTGATTTTTGCCATTGAAAAACGTCCAGAAATGATTGAAGCTACTGACTGAATGAAAGGAGCTGGCATCTCACTCTCTTTGAATCTTCTTTATCATGCTAAGAGGAGCAGGAAAAAGCAAAAAATTTCAGAATTGCACCTTGCAATGCGGAGAAATTACTGTTTGTGCATTTACAATATTCATTGATTTTTGCCATTGAAAAATGTCCAGAAATGATTGAAGCTACTGACTGAATGAAAGGAGCTGGCATCTCACTCTCTTTGAATCTTCTTTATCATGCTAAGAGGAGCAGGAAAAAGCAAAAAATTTCAGAATTGCGCCTTGCAATGCGGAGAAATTACTGTTTGTGCATTTACAAAATTCATTGATTTTTGCCATTGAAAAACATCATGTTATTCATATACCAGAAATGATTGAAGCTACTGACTGAAGGAAAGGATCTGGCATCTCACTCTCTTTGAATCTTCTTTGTCATGCTAAGAGGAGCAGGAAAAAGCAAAAAATTTCAGAATTGCACCTTGCAATGCGGAGAAATTACTGTTTGTGCATTTACAATATTCATTGATTTTTGCCATTGAAAAACGTCCAGAAATGATTGAAGCTACTGACTGAATGAAAGGAGCTGGCATCTCACTCTCTTTGAATCTTCTTTATCATGCTAAGAGGAGCAGGAAAAAGCAAAACATTTCAGAATTGCACCTTGCAATGCGGAGAAATTACTGTTTGTGCATTTACAATATTCATTGATTTTTGCGATTGAAAAACATCATGTTATTCATATACCAGAAATGATTGAAGCTACTGACTGAATGAAAGGAGCTGGCATCTCACTCTCTTTGAATCTTCTTTATCATGCTAAGAGGAACAGGAAAAAGTAAAAAATTTCAGAATTGCACCTTGCAATGCGGAGAAATTACTGTTTGTGCATTTACAATATTCAATGATTTTTGCCATTGAAAAACGTCCAGAAATGATTGAAGCTACTGACTGAATGAAAGGAGCTGGCATCTCACTCTCTTTGAATCTTCTTTATCATGCTAAGAGGAGCAGGAAAAAGCAAAAAATTTCAGAATTGCACCTTGCAATGCGGAGAAATTACTGTTTGTGCATTTACAATATTCATTGATTTTTGCCATTGAAAAACATCATGTTATTCATATACCAGAAATGATTGAAGCTACTGACTGAATGAAAGGAGCTGGCATCTCACTCTCTTTGAATCTTCTTTATCATGCTAAGAGGAGCAGGAAAAAGCAAAAAATTTCAGAATTGCACCTTGCAATGCGGAGAAATTGCAGTTTGTGCATTTACAATATTCATTGATTTTTGCCATTGAAAAACGTCCAGAAATGATTGTAGCTACTGACTGAATGAAAGGAGCTGGCATCTCACTCTCTTTGAATCTTCTTTATCATGCTAAGAGGAGCAGGAAAAAGCAAAAAATTTCAGAATTGCACCTTGCAATGCGGAGAAATTACTGTTTGTGCATTTACAATATTCATTGATTTTTGCCATTGAAAAACGTCCAGAAATGATTGAAGCTACTGACTGAATGAAAGGAGCTGGCATCTCACTCTCTTTGAATCTTCTTTATCATGCTAAGAGGAGCAGGAAAAAGCAAAAAATTTCAGAATTGCACCTTGCAATGCGGAGAAATTACTGTTTGTGCATTTACAATATTCATTGATTTTTGCCATTGAAAAACATCATGTTATTCATATACCAGAAATGTTTGAAGCTACTGACTGAATGAAAGGAGCTGGCATCTCACTCTCTTTGAATCTTCTTTATCATGCTAAGAGGAGCAGGAAAAAGCAAAAAATTTCAGAATTGCACCTTGCAATGCGGAGAAATTACTGTTTGTGCATTTACAATATTCATTGATTTTTGCCATTGAAAAACGTCCAGAAATGATTGAAGCTACTGACTGAATGAAAGGAGCTGGCATCTCACTCTCTTTGAATCTTCTTTATCATGCTAAGAGGAGCAGGAAAAGGCAAAAAATTTCAGAATTGCACCTTGCAATGCGGAGAAATTACTGTTTGTGCATTTACAATATTCATTGATTTTTGCCATTGAAAAACATCATGTTATTCATATACCAGAAATGATTGAAGCTACTGACTGAATGAAAGGAGCTGGCATCTCACTCTCTTTGAATCTTCTTTATCATGCTAAGAGGAGCAGGAAAAAGCAAAAAATTTCAGAATTGCACCTTGCAATGCGGAGAAATTACTGTTTGTGCATTTACAATATTCATTGATTTTTGCCATTGAAAAACATCATGTTATTCATATACCAGAAATGATTGAAGCTACTGACTGAATGAAAGGAGCTGGCATCTCACTCTCTTTGAATCTTCTTTATCATGCTAAGAGGAGCAGGAAAAAGCAAAAAATTTCAGAAGTGCACCTTGCAATGCGGAGAAATTACTGTTTGTGCATTTACAATATTCATTGATTTTTGCCATGGAAAAACGTCCAGAAATGATTGAAGCTACTGACTGAATGAAAGGAGCTGGCATCTCACTCTCTTTGAATCTTCTTTATCATGCTAAGAGGAGCAGGAAAAAGCAAAAAAATTCAGAATTGCACCTTGCAATGCGGAGAAATTACTGTTTGTGCATTTACAATATTCATTGATTTTTGAAATTGAAAAACATCATGTTATTCATATACCAGAAATGATTGAAGCTACTGACTGAATGAAAGGAGCTGGCATCTCACTCTCTTTGAATCTTCTTTTTCATGCTAAGAGGAGCAGGAAAAAGTAAAAAATTTCAGAATTGCACCTTGCAATGCGGAGAAATTACTGTTTGTGCATTTACAATATTCATTGATTTTTGCCATTGAAAAACGTCCAGAAATGATTGAAGCTACTGACTGAATGAAAGGAGCTGGCATCTCAGTCTCTTTGAATCTTCTTTATCATGCTAAGAGGAGCAGGAAAAAGCAAAAAATTTCAGAATTGCACCTTGCAATGCGGAGAAATTACTGCTTGTGCATTTACAATATTCATTGATTTTTGCCATTGAAAAACGTCCAGAAATGATTGAAGCTACTGACTGAATGAAAGGAGCTGGCATCTCACTCTCTTTGAATCTTCTTTATCATGCTAAGAGGAGCAGGAAAAAGCAAAAAATTTCAGAATTGCACCTTGCAATACGGAGAAATTACTGTTTGTGCATTTACAATATTCATTGATTTTTGCCATTGAAAAACGTCCAGAAATGATTGAAGCTACTGACTGAATGAAAGGAGCTGGCATCTCACTCTCTTTGAATCTTCTTTATCATGCTAAGAGGAGCAGGAAAAAGCAAAAAATTTCAGAATTGCACCTTGCAATGCGGAGAAATTGCAGTTTGTGCATTTACAATATTCATTGATTTTTGCCATTGAAAAACGTCCAGAAATGATTGAAGCTACTGACTGAATGAAAGGAGCTGGCATCTCACTCTCTTTGAATCTTCTTTATCATGCTAAGAGGAGCAGGAAAAAGCAAAAAATTTCAGAATTGCACCTTGCAATGCGGAGAAATTACTGTTTGTGCATTTACAATATTCATTGATTTTTGCCATTGAAAAACGTCCAGAAATGATTGAAGCTACTGACTGAATGAAAGGAGCTGGCATCTCACTCTCTTTGAATCTTCTTTATCATGCTAAGAGGAGCAGGAAAAAGCAAAAAATTTCAGAATTGCACCTTGCAATGCGGAGAAATTACTGTTTGTGCATTTACAATATTCATTGATTTTTGCCATTGAAAAATGTCCAGAAATGATTGAAGCTACTGACTGAATGAAAGGAGCTGGCATCTCACTCTCTTTGAATCTTCTTTATCATGCTAAGAGGAGCAGGAAAAAGCAAAAAATTTCAGAATTGCACCTTGCAATGCGGAGAAATTACTGTTTGTGCATTTACAAAATTCATTGATTTTTGCCATTGAAAAACATCATGTTATTCATATACCAGAAATGATTGAAGCTACTGACTGAAGGAAAGGATCTGGCATCTCACTCTCTTTGAATCTTCTTTATCATGCTAAGAGGAGCAGGAAAAAGTAAAAAATTTCAGAATTGCACCTTGCAATGCGGAGAAATTACTGTTTGTGCATTTACAATATTCAATGATTTTTGCCATTGAAAAACGTCCAGAAATGATTGAAACTACTGACTGAATGAAAGGAGCTGGCATCTCACTCTCTTTGAATCTTCTTTATCATGCTAAGAGGAGCAGGAAAAAGCAAAAAATTTCAGAATTGCACCTTGCAATGCGGAGAAATTACTGTTTGTGCATTTACAATATTCATTGATTTTTGCCATTGAAAAACGTCCAGAAATGATTGAAGCTACTGACTGAATGAAAGGAGCTGGCATCTCACTCTCTTTGAATCTTCTTTATCATGCTAAGAGGAGCAGGAAAAAGCAAAAAATTTCAGAATTGCACCTTGCAATGCGGAGAAATTACTGTTTGTGCATTTACAATATTCATTGATTTTTGCCATTGAAAAATGTCCAGAAATGATTGAAGCTACTGACTGAATGAAAGGAGCTGGCATCTCACTCTCTTTGAATCTTCTTTATCATGCTAAGAGGAGCAGGAAAAAGCAAAAAATTTCAGAATTGCGCCTTGCAATGCGGAGAAATTACTGTTTGTGCATTTACAAAATTCATTGATTTTTGCCATTGAAAAACATCATGTTATTCATATACCAGAAATGATTGAAGCTACTGACTGAAGGAAAGGATCTGGCATCTCACTCTCTTTGAATCTTCTTTGTCATGCTAAGAGGAGCAGGAAAAAGCAAAAAATTTCAGAATTGCACCTTGCAATGCGGAGAAATTACTGTTTGTGCATTTACAATATTCATTGATTTTTGCCATTGAAAAACGTCCAGAAATGATTGAAGCTACTGACTGAATGAAAGGAGCTGGCATCTCACTCTCTTTGAATCTTCTTTATCATGCTAAGAGGAGCAGGAAAAAGCAAAACATTTCAGAATTGCACCTTGCAATGCGGAGAAATTACTGTTTGTGCATTTACAATATTCATTGATTTTTGCGATTGAAAAACATCATGTTATTCATATACCAGAAATGATTGAAGCTACTGACTGAATGAAAGGAGCTGGCATCTCACTCTCTTTGAATCTTCTTTATCATGCTAAGAGGAGCAGGAAAAAGTAAAAAATTTCAGAATTGCACCTTGCAATGCGGAGAAATTACTGTTTGTGCATTTACAATATTCAATGATTTTTGCCATTGAAAAATGTCCAGAAATGATTGAAGCTACTGACTGAATGAAAGGAGCTGGCATCTCACTCTCTTTGAATCTTCTTTATCATGCTAAGAGGAGCAGGAAAAAGCAAAAAATTTCAGAATTGCACCTTGCAATGCGGAGAAATTACTGTTTGTGCATTTACAATATTCATTGATTTTTGCCATTGAAAAACATCATGTTATTCATATACCAGAAATGATTGAAGCTACTGACTGAATGAAAGGAGCTGGCATCTCACTCTCTTTGAATCTTCTTTACCATGCTAAGAGGAGCAGGAAAAAGCAAAAAATTTCAGAATTGCACCTTGCAATGCGGAGAAATTGCAGTTTGTGCATTTACAATATTCATTGATTTTTGCCATTGAAAAACGTCCAGAAATGATTGAAGCTACTGACTGAATGAAAGGAGCTGGCATCTCACTCTCTTTGAATCTTCTTTATCATGCTAAGAGGAGCAGGAAAAAGCAAAAAATTTCAGAATTGCACCTTGCAATGCGGAGAAATTACTGTTTGTGCATTTACAATATTCATTGATTTTTGCCATTGAAAAACGTCCAGAAATGATTGAAGCTACTGACTGAATGAAAGGAGCTGGCATCTCACTCTCTTTGAATCTTCTTTATCATGCTAAGAGGAGCAGGAAAAAGCAAAAAATTTCAGAATTGCACCTTGCAATGCGGAGAAATTACTGTTTGTGCATTTACAATATTCATTGATTTTTGCCATTGAAAAACATCATGTTATTCATATACCAGAAATGTTTGAAGGTACTGACTGAATGAAAGGAGCTGGCATCTCACTCTCTTTGAATCTTCTTTATCATGCTAAGAGGAGCAGGAAAAAGCAAAAAATTTCAGAATTGCACCTTGCAATGCGGAGAAACTACTGTTTGTGCATTTACAATATTCATTGATTTTTGCCATTGAAAAACGTCCAGAAATGATTGAAGCTACTGACTGAATGAAAGGAGCTGGCATCTCACTCTCTTTGAATCTTCTTTATCATGCTAAGAGGAGCAGGAAAAAGCAAAAAATTTCAGAATTGCACCTTGCAATGCGGAGAAATTACTGTTTGTGCATTTACAATATTCATTGATTTTTGCCATTGAAAAACATCATGTTATTCATATACCAGAAATGTTTGAAGCTACTGACTGAATGAAAGGAGCTGGCATCTCACTCTCTTTGAATCTTCTTTATCATGCTAAGAGGAGCAGGAAAAAGCAAAAAATTTCAGAATTGCACCTTGCAATGCGGAGAAATTACTGTTTGTGCATTTACAATATTCATTGATTTTTGCCATTGAAAAACGTCCAGAAATGATTGAAGCTACTGACTGAATGAAAGGAGCTGGCATCTCACTCTCTTTGAATCTTCTTTATCATGCTAAGAGGAGCAGGAAAAGGCAAAAAATTTCAGAATTGCACCTTGCAATGCGGAGAAATTACTGTTTGTGCATTTACAATATTCATTGATTTTTGCCATTGAAAAACATCATGTTATTCATATACCAGAAATGATTGAAGCTACTGACTGAATGAAAGGAGCTGGCATCTCACTCTCTTTGAATCTTCTTTATCATGCTAAGAGGAGCAGGAAAAAGCAAAAAATTTCAGAATTGCACCTTGCAATGCGGAGAAATTACTGTTTGTGCATTTACAATATTCATTGATTTTTGCCATTGAAAAACATCATGTTATTCATATACCAGAAATGATTGAAGCTACTGACTGAATGAAAGGAGCTGGCATCTCACTCTCTTTGAATCTTCTTTATCATGCTAAGAGGAGCAGGAAAAAGCAAAAAATTTCAGAAGTGCACCTTGCAATGCGGAGAAATTACTGTTTGTGCATTTACAATATTCATTGATTTTTGCCATTGAAAAACGTCCAGAAATGATTGAAGCTACTGACTGAATGAAAGGAGCTGGCATCTCACTCTCTTTGAATCTTCTTTATCATGCTAAGAGGAGCAGGAAAAAGCAAAAAAATTCAGAATTGCACCTTGCAATGCGGAGAAATTACTGTTTGTGCATTTACAATATTCATTGATTTTTGCCATTGAAAAACATCATGTTATTCATATACCAGAAATGATTGAAGCTACTGACTGAATGAAAGGAGCTGGCATCTCACTCTCTTTGAATCTTCTTTTTCATGCTAAGAGGAGCAGGAAAAAGTAAAAAATTTCAGAATTGCACCTTGCAATGCGGAGAAATTACTGTTTGTGCATTTACAATATTCATTGATTTTTGCCATTGAAAAACGTCCAGAAATGATTGAAGCTACTGACTGAATGAAAGGAGCTGGCATCTCAGTCTCTTTGAATCTTCTTTATCATGCTAAGAGGAGCAGGAAAAAGCAAAAAATTTCAGAATTGCACCTTGCAATGCGGAGAAATTACTGCTTGTGCATTTACAATATTCATTGATTTTTGCCATTGAAAAACGTCCAGAAATGATTGAAGCTACTGACTGAATGAAAGGAGCTGGCATCTCACTCTCTTTGAATCTTCTTTATCATGCTAAGAGGAGCAGGAAAAAGCAAAAAATTTCAGAATTGCACCTTGCAATACGGAGAAATTACTGTTTGTGCATTTACAATATTCATTGATTTTTGCCATTGAAAAACGTCCAGAAATGATTGAAGCTACTGACTGAATGAAAGGAGCTGGCATCTCACTCTCTTTGAATCTTCTTTATCATGCTAAGAGGAGCAGGAAAAAGCAAAAAATTTCAGAATTGCACCTTGCAATGCGGAGAAATTGCAGTTTGTGCATTTACAATATTCATTGATTTTTGCCATTGAAAAACGTCCAGAAATGATTGAAGCTACTGACTGAATGAAAGGAGCTGGCATCTCACTCTCTTTGAATCTTCTTTATCATGCTAAGAGGAGCAGGAAAAAGCAAAAAATTTCAGAATTGCACCTTGCAATGCGGAGAAATTACTGTTTGTGCATTTACAATATTCATTGATTTTTGGCATTGAAAAACGTCCAGAAATGATTGAAGCTACTGACTGAATGAAAGGAGCTGGCATCTCACTCTCTTTGAATCTTCTTTATCATGCTAAGAGGAGCAGGAAAAAGCAAAAAATTTCAGAATTGCACCTTGCAATGCGGAGAAATTACTGTTTGTGCATTTACAATATTCATTGATTTTTGCCATTGAAAAATGTCCAGAAATGATTGAAGCTACTGACTGAATGAAAGGAGCTGGCATCTCACTCTCTTTGAATCTTCTTTATCATGCTAAGAGGAGCAGGAAAAAGCAAAAAATTTCAGAATTGCACCTTGCAATGCGGAGAAATTACTGTTTGTGCATTTACAAAATTCATTGATTTTTGCCATTGAAAAACATCATGTTATTCATATACCAGAAATGATTGAAGCTACTGACTGAAGGAAAGGATCTGGCATCTCACTCTCTTTGAATCTTCTTTATCATGCTAAGAGGAGCAGGAAAAAGTAAAAAATTTCAGAATTGCACCTTGCAATGCGGAGAAATTACTGTTTGTGCATTTACAATATTCAATGATTTTTGCCATTGAAAAACGTCCAGAAATGATTGAAGCTACTGACTGAATGAAAGGAGCTGGCATCTCACTCTCTTTGAATCTTCTTTATCATGCTAAGAGGAGCAGGAAAAAGCAAAAAATTTCAGAATTGCACCTTGCAATGCGGAGAAATTACTGTTTGTGCATTTACAATATTCATTGATTTTTGCCATTGAAAAACGTCCAGAAATGATTGAAGCTACTGACTGAATGAAAGGAGCTGGCATCTCACTCTCTTTGAATCTTCTTTATCATGCTAAGAGGAGCAGGAAAAAGCAAAAAATTTCAGAATTGCACCTTGCAATGCGGAGAAATTACTGTTTGTGCATTTACAATATTCATTGATTTTTGCCATTGAAAAATGTCCAGAAATGATTGAAGCTACTGACTGAATGAAAGGAGCTGGCATCTCACTCTCTTTGAATCTTCTTTATCATGCTAAGAGGAGCAGGAAAAAGCAAAAAATTTCAGAATTGCGCCTTGCAATGCGGAGAAATTACTGTTTGTGCATTTACAAAATTCATTGATTTTTGCCATTGAAAAACATCATGTTATTCATATACCAGAAATGATTGAAGCTACTGACTGAAGGAAAGGATCTGGCATCTCACTCTCTTTGAATCTTCTTTGTCATGCTAAGAGGAGCAGGAAAAAGCAAAAAAATTCAGAATTGCACCTTGCAATGCGGAGAAATTACTGTTTGTGCATTTACAATATTCATTGATTTTTGCCATTGAAAAACGTCCAGAAATGATTGAAGCTACTGACTGAATGAAAGGAGCTGGCATCTCACTCTCTTTGAATCTTCTTTATCATGCTAAGAGGAGCAGGAAAAAGCAAAACATTTCAGAATTGCACCTTGCAATGCGGAGAAATTACTGTTTGTGCATTTACAATATTCATTGATTTTTGCGATTGAAAAACATCATGTTATTCATATACCAGAAATGATTGAAGCTACTGACTGAATGAAAGGAGCTGGCATCTCACTCTCTTTGAATCTTCTTTATCATGCTAAGAGGAGCAGGAAAAAGTAAAAAATTTCAGAATTGCACCTTGCAATGCGGAGAAATTACTGTTTGTGCATTTACAATATTCAATGATTTTTGCCATTGAAAAACGTCCAGAAATGATTGAAGCTACTGACTGAATGAAAGGAGCTGGCATCTCACTCTCTTTGAATCTTCTTTATCATGCTAAGAGGAGCAGGAAAAAGTAAAAAATTTCAGAATTGCACCTTGCAATGCGGAGAAATTACTGTTTGTGCATTTACAATATTCATTGATTTTTGCCATTGAAAAACATCATGTTATTCATATACCAGAAATGATTGAAGCTACTGACTGAATGAAAGGAGCTGGCATCTCACTCTCTTTGAATCTTCTTTATCATGCTAAGAGGAGCAGGAAAAAGCAAAAAATTTCAGAATTGCACCTTGCAATGCGGAGAAATTACTGTTTGTGCATTTACAATATTCATTGATTTTTGCCATTGAAAAACGTCCAGAAATGATTGAAGCTACTGACTGAATGAAAGGAGCTGGCATCTCACTCTCTTTGAATCTTCTTTATCATGCTAAGAGGAGCAGGAAAAAGCAAAAAATTTCAGAATTGCACCTTGCAATGCGGAGAAATTACTGTTTGTGCATTTACAATATTCATTGATTTTTGCCATTGAAAAATGTCCAGAAATGATTGAAGCTACTGACTGAATGAAAGGAGCTGGCATCTCACTCTCTTTGAATCTTCTTTATCATGCTAAGAGGAGCAGGAAAAAGCAAAAAATTTCAGAATTGCGCCTTGCAATGCGGAGAAATTACTGTTTGTGCATTTACAAAATTCATTGATTTTTGCCATTGAAAAACATCATGTTATTCATATACCAGAAATGATTGAAGCTACTGACTGAAGGAAAGGATCTGGCATCTCACTCTCTTTGAATCTTCTTTGTCATGCTAAGAGGAGCAGGAAAAAGCAAAAAAATTCAGAATTGCACCTTGCAATGCGGAGAAATTACTGTTTGTGCATTTACAATATTCATTGATTTTTGCCATTGAAAAACGTCCAGAAATGATTGAAGCTACTGACTGAATGAAAGGAGCTGGCATCTCACTCTCTTTGAATCTTCTTTATCATGCTAAGAGGAGCAGGAAAAAGCAAAACATTTCAGAATTGCACCTTGCAATGCGGAGAAATTACTGTTTGTGCATTTACAATATTCATTGATTTTTGCGATTGAAAAACATCATGTTATTCATATACCAGAAATGATTGAAGCTACTGACTGAATGAAAGGAGCTGGCATCTCACTCTCTTTGAATCTTCTTTATCATGCTAAGAGGAGCAGGAAAAAGTAAAAAATTTCAGAATTGCACCTTGCAATGCGGAGAAATTACTGTTTGTGCATTTACAATATTCAATGATTTTTGCCATTGAAAAACGTCCAGAAATGATTGAAGCTACTGACTGAATGAAAGGAGCTGGCATCTCACTCTCTTTGAATCTTCTTTATCATGCTAAGAGGAGCAGGAAAAAGCAAAAAATTTCAGAATTGCACCTTGCAATGCGGAGAAATTACTGTTTGTGCATTTACAATATTCATTGATTTTTGCCATTGAAAAACATCATGTTATTCATATACCAGAAATGATTGAAGCTACTGACTGAATGAAAGGAGCTGGCATCTCACTCTCTTTGAATCTTCTTTACCATGCTAAGAGGAGCAGGAAAAAGCAAAAAATTTCAGAATTGCACCTTGCAATGCGGAGAAATTGCAGTTTGTGCATTTACAATATTCATTGATTTTTGCCATTGAAAAACGTCCAGAAATGATTGAAGCTACTGACTGAATGAAAGGAGCTGGCATCTCACTCTCTTTGAATCTTCTTTATCATGCTAAGAGGAGCAGGAAAAAGCAAAAAATTTCAGAATTGCACCTTGCAATGCGGAGAAATTACTGTTTGTGCATTTACAATATTCATTGATTTTTGCCATTGAAAAACGTCCAGAAATGATTGAAGCTACTGACTGAATGAAAGGAGCTGGCATCTCACTCTCTTTGAATCTTCTTTATCATGCTAAGAGGAGCAGGAAAAAGCAAAAAATTTCAGAATTGCACCTTGCAATGCGGAGAAATTACTGTTTGTGCATTTACAATATTCATTGATTTTTGCCATTGAAAAACATCATGTTATTCATATACCAGAAATGTTTGAAGCTACTGACTGAATGAAAGGAGCTGGCATCTCACTCTCTTTGAATCTTCTTTATCATGCTAAGAGGAGCAGGAAAAAGCAAAAAATTTCAGAATTGCACCTTGCAATGCGGAGAAACTACTGTTTTTGCATTTACAATATTCATTGATTTTTGCCATTGAAAAACGTCCAGAAATGATTGAAGCTACTGACTGAATGAAAGGAGCTGGCATCTCACTCTCTTTGAATCTTCTTTATCATGCTAAGAGGAGCAGGAAAAGGCAAAAAATTTCAGAATTGCACCTTGCAATGCGGAGAAATTACTGTTTGTGCATTTACAATATTCATTGATTTTTGCCATTGAAAAACATCATGTTATTCATATACCAGAAATGATTGAAGCTACTGACTGAATGAAAGGAGCTGGCATCTCACTCTCTTTGAATCTTCTTTATCATGCTAAGAGGAGCAGGAAAAAGCAAAAAATTTCAGAATTGCACCTTGCAATGCGGAGAAATTACTGTTTGTGCATTTACAATATTCATTGATTTTTGCCATTGAAAAACATCATGTTATTCATATACCAGAAATGATTGAAGCTACTGACTGAATGAAAGGAGCTGGCATCTCACTCTCTTTGAATCTTCTTTATCATGCTAAGAGGAGCAGGAAAAAGCAAAAAATTTCAGAAGTGCACCTTGCAATGCGGAGAAATTACTGTTTGTGCATTTACAATATTCATTGATTTTTGCCATTGAAAAACGTCCAGAAATGATTGAAGCTACTGACTGAATGAAAGGAGCTGGCATCTCACTCTCTTTGAATCTTCTTTATCATGCTAAGAGGAGCAGGAAAAAGCAAAAAAATTCAGAATTGCACCTTGCAATGCGGAGAAATTACTGTTTGTGCATTTACAATATTCATTGATTTTTGCCATTGAAAAACATCATGTTATTCATATACCAGAAATGATTGAAGCTACTGACTGAATGAAAGGAGCTGGCATCTCACTCTCTTTGAATCTTCTTTTTCATGCTAAGAGGAGCAGGAAAAAGTAAAAAATTTCAGAATTGCACCTTGCAATGCGGAGAAATTACTGTTTGTGCATTTACAATATTCATTGATTTTTGCCATTGAAAAACGTCCAGAAATGATTGAAGCTACTGACTGAATGAAAGGAGCTGGCATCTCAGTCTCTTTGAATCTTCTTTATCATGCTAAGAGGAGCAGGAAAAAGCAAAAAATTTCAGAATTGCACCTTGCAATGCGGAGAAATTACTGCTTGCGCATTTACAATATTCATTGATTTTTGCCATTGAAAAACGTCCAGAAATGATTGAAGCTACTGACTGAATGAAAGGAGCTGGCATCTCACTCTCTTTGAATCTTCTTTATCATGCTAAGAGGAGCAGGAAAAAGCAAAAAATTTCAGAATTGCACCTTGCAATACGGAGAAATTACTGTTTGTGCATTTACAATATTCATTGATTTTTGCCATTGAAAAACGTCCAGAAATGATTGAAGCTACTGACTGAATGAAAGGAGCTGGCATCTCACTCTCTTTGAATCTTCTTTATCATGCTAAGAGGAGCAGGAAAAAGCAAAAAATTTCAGAATTGCACCTTGCAATGCGGAGAAATTACTGTTTGTGCATTTACAATATTCATTGATTTTTGCCATTGAAAAACGTCCAGAAATGATTGTAGCTACTGACTGAATGAAAGGAGCTGGCATCTCACTCTCTTTGAATCTTCTTTATCATGCTAAGAGGAGCAGGAAAAAGCAAAAAATTTCAGAATTGCACCTTGCAATGCGGAGAAATTACTGTTTGTGCATTTACAATATTCATTGATTTTTGCCGTTGAAAAACGTCCAGAAATGATTGAAGCTACTGACTGAATGAAAGGAGCTGGCATCTCACTCTCTTTGAATCTTCTTTATCATGCTAAGAGGAGCAGGAAAAAGCAAAAAATTTCAGAATTGCACCTTGCAATGCGGAGAAATTACTGTTTGTGCATTTACAATATTCATTGATTTTTGCCATTGAAAAACATCCAGAAATGATTGAAGCTACTGACTGAATGAAAGGAGCTGGCATCTCACTCTCTTTGAATCTTCTTTATCATGCTAAGAGGAGCAGGAAAAAGCAAAAAATTTCAGAATTGCACCTTGCAATGCGGAGAAATTACTGTTTGTGCATTTACAATATTCATTGATTTTTGCCATTGTTAAACATCATGTTATTCATATACCAGAAATGATTGAAGCTACTGACTGAATGAAAGGAGCTGGCATCTCACTCTCTTTGAATCTTCTTTATCATGCTAAGAGGAGCAGGAAAAAGCAAAAAATTTCAGAATTGCACCTTGCAATGCGGAGAAATTACTGTTTGTGCATTTACAATATTCATTGATTTTTGCCATTGAAAAACGTCCAGAAATGTTTGAAGCTACTGACTGAATGAAAGGAGCTGGCATCTCACTCTCTTTGAATCTTCTTTATCATGCTAAGAGGAGCAGGAAAAAGCAAAAAATTTCAGAATTGCACCTTGCAATGCGGAGAAATTACTGTTTGTGCATTTACAATATTCATTGATTTTTGCCATTGAAAAACATCATGTTATTCATATACCAGAAATGATTGAAGCTACTGACTGAATGAAAGGAGCTGGCATCTCACTCTCTTTGAATCTTCTTTATCATGCTAAGAGGAGCAGGAAAAAGCAAAAAATTTCAGAATTGCACCTTGCAATGCGGAGAAATTACTGTTTGTGCATTTACAATATTCATTGATTTTTGCCATTGAAAAACGTCCAGAAATGATTGAAGCTACTGACTGAATGAAAGGAGCTGGCATCTCACTCTCTTTGAATCTTCTTTATCATGCTAAGAGGAGCAGGAAAAAGCAAAAAATTTCAGAATTGCACCTTGCAATGCGGAGAAATTACTGTTTGTGCATTTACAATATTCATTGATTTTTGCCATTGAAAAACATCATGTTATTCATATACCAGAAATGATTGAAGCTACTGACTGAATGAAAGGAGCTGGCATCTCACTCTCTTTGAATCTTCTTTTTCATGCTAAGAGGAGCAGGAAAAAGTAAAAAATTTCAGAATTGCACCTTGCAATGCGGAGAAATTACTGTTTGTGCATTTACAATATTCATTGATTTTTGCCATTGAAAAACGTCCAGAAATGATTGAAGCTACTGACTGAATGAAAGGAGCTGGCATCTCAGTCTCTTTGAATCTTCTTTATCATGCTAAGAGGAGCAGGAAAAAGCAAAAAATTTCAGAATTGCACCTTGCAATGCGGAGAAATTACTGCTTGTGCATTTACAATATTCATTGATTTTTGCCATTGAAAAACATCCAGAAATGATTGAAGCTACTGACTGAATGAAAGGAGCTGGCATCTCACTCTCTTTGAATCTTCTTTATCATGCTAAGAGGAGCAGGAAAAAGCAAAAAATTTCAGAATTGCACCTTGCAATACGGAGAAATTACTGTTTGTGCATTTACAATATTCATTGATTTTTGCCATTGAAAAACGTCCAGAAATGATTGAAGCTACTGACTGAATGAAAGGAGCTGGCATCTCACTCTGTTAGAATCTTCTTTATCATGCTAAGAGGAGCAGGAAAAAGCAAAAAATTTCAGAATTGCACCTTGCAATGCGGAGAAATTACTGTTTGTGCATTTACAATATTCATTGATTTTTGCCATTGAAAAACGTCCAGAAATGATTGAAGCTACTGACTGAATGAAAGGAGCTGGCATCTCACTCTCTTTGAATCTTCTTTATCATGCTAAGAGGAGCAGGAAAAAGCAAAAAATTTCAGAATTGCACCTTGCAATGCGGAGAAATTACTGTTTGTGCATTTACAATATTCATTGATTTTTGCCGTTGAAAAACGTCCAGAAATGATTGAAGCTACTGACTGAATGAAAGGAGCTGGCATCTCACTCTCTTTGAATCTTCTTTATCATGCTAAGAGGAGCAGGAAAAAGCAAAAAATTTCAGAATTGCACCTTGCAATGCGGAGAAATTACTGTTTGTGCATTTACAATATTCATTGATTTTTGCCATTGAAAAACATCCAGAAATGATTGAAGCTACTGACTGAATGAAAGGAGCTGGCATCTCACTCTCTTTGAATCTTCTTTATCATGCTAAGAGGAGCAGGAAAAAGCAAAAAATTTCAGAATTGCACCTTGCAATGCGGAGAAATTACTGTTTGTGCATTTACAATATTCATTGATTTTTGCCATTGTTAAACATCATGTTATTCATATACCAGAAATGATTGAAGCTACTGACTGAATGAAAGGAGCTGGCATCTCACTCTCTTTGAATCTTCTTTATCATGCTAAGAGGAGCAGGAAAAAGCAAAAAATTTCAGAATTGCACCTTGCAATGCGGAGAAATTACTGTTTGTGCATTTACAATATTCATTGATTTTTGCCATTGAAAAACGTCCAGAAATGTTTGAAGCTACTGACTGAATGAAAGGAGCTGGCATCTCACTCTCTTTGAATCTTCTTTATCATGCTAAGAGGAGCAGGAAAAAGCAAAAAATTTCAGAATTGCACCTTGCAATGCGGAGAAATTACTGTTTGTGCATTTACAATATTCATTGATTTTTGCCATTGAAAAACGTCCAGAAATGATTGAAGCTACTGACTGAATGAAAGGAGCTGGCATCTCACTCTCTTTGAATCTTCTTTATCATGCTAAGAGGAGCAGGAAAATGCAAAAAATTTCAGAATTGCTCCTTGCAATGCGGAGAAATTACTGTTTGTGAATTTACAATATTCATTGATTTTTGCCATTGAAAAACATCATGTTATTCATATACCAGAAATGTTTGAAGCTACTGACTGAATGAAAGGAGCTGGCATGTCACTCTCTTTGAATCTTCTTTATCATGCTAAAAGGAGCAGGAAAAAGCAAAAAATTTCAGAATTGCACCTTGCAATGCGGAGAAATTACTGTTTGTGCATTTACAATATTCATTGATTTTTGCCATTGAAAAACGTCCAGAAATGATTGAAGCTACTGACTGAATGAAAGGAGCTGGCATCTCACTCTCTTTGAATCTTCTTTATCATGCTAAGAGGAGCAGGAAAAAGCAAAAAATTTCAGAATTGCACCTTGCAATGCGGAGAAATTACTGTTTGTGCATTTACAATATTCATTGATTTTTGCCATTGAAAAACATCATGTTATTCATATACCAGAAATGATTGAAGCTACTGACTGAATGAAAGGAGCTGGCATCTCACTCTCTTTGAATCTTCTTTATCATGCTAAGAGGAGCAGGAAAAAGCAAAAAATTTCAGAATTGCACCTTGCAATGCGGAGAAATTACTGTTTGTGCATTTACAATATTCATTGATTTTTGCCATTGAAAAACGTCCAGAAATGATTGAAGCTACTGACTGAATGAAAGGAGCTGGCATCTCACTCTCTTTGAATCTTCTTTATCATGCTAAGAGGAGCAGGAAAAAGCAAAAAATTTCAGAATTGCACCTTGCAATGCGGAGAAATTACTGTTTGTGCATTTACAATATTCATTGATTTTTGCCATTGAAAAACATCATGTTATTCATATACCAGAAATGTTTGAAGCTACTGACTGAATGAAAGGAGCTGGCATCTCACTCTCTTTGAATCTTCTTTATCATGCTAAGAGGAGCAGGAAAAAGCAAAAAATTTCAGAATTGCACCTTGCAATGCGGAGAAATTACTGTTTGTGCATTTACAATATTCATTGATTTTTGCCATTGAAAAACGTCCAGAAATGATTGAAGCTACTGACTGAATGAAAGGAGCTGGCATCTCACTCTCTTTGAATCTTCTTTATCATGCTAAGAGGAGCAGGAAAAGGCAAAAAATTTCAGAATTGCACCTTGCAATGCGGAGAAATTACTGTTTGTGCATTTACAATATTCATTGATTTTTGCCATTGAAAAACATCATGTTATTCATATACCAGAAATGTTTGAAGCTACTGACTGAATGAAAGGAGCTGGCATCTCACTCTCTTTGAATCTTCTTTATCATGCTAAGAGGAGCAGGAAAAAGCAAAAAATTTCAGAATTGCACCTTGCAATGCGAATAAATTACTGTTTGTGCATTTACAATATTCATTGATTTTTGCCATTGAAAAACATCATGTTATTCATATACCAGAAATGATTGAAGCTACTGACTGAATGAATGGAGCTGGCATCTCACTCTCTTTGAATCTTCTTTATCATGCTAAGAGGAGCAGGAAAAAGCAAAAAATTTCAGAATTGCACCTTGCAATGCGGAGAAATTACTGTTTGTGCATTTACAATATTCATTGATTTTTGCCATTGAAAAACATCATGTTATTCATATACCAGAAATGATTGAAGCTACTGACTGAATGAAAGGAGCTGGCATCTCACTCTCTTTGAATCTTCTTTATCATGCTAAGAGGAGCAGGAAAAAGCAAAAAATTTCAGAATTGCACCTCGCAATGCGGAGAAATTACTGTTTGTGCATTTACAATATTCATTGATTTTTGCCATTGAAAAACGTCCAGAAATGATTGAAGCTACTGACTGAATGAAAGGAGCTGGCATCTCACTCTCTTTGAATCTTCTTTATCATGCTAAGAGGAGCAGGAAAAAGCAAAAAATTTCAGAATTGCACCTTGCAATGCGGAGAAATTGCTGTTTGTGCATTTACAAAATTCATTGATTTTTGCCATTGAAAAACATCATGTTATTCATATACCAGAAATGTTTGAAGCTACTGACTGAATGAAAGGAGCTGGCATCTCACTCTCTTTGAATCTTCTTTATCATGCTAAGAGGAGCAGGAAAAAGCAAAAAATTTCAGAATTGCACCTTGCAATGCGGAGAAATTACTGTTTGTGCATTTACAATATTCATTGATTTTTGCCATTGAAAAACGTCCAGAAATGATTGAAGCTACTGACTGAATGAAAGGAGCTGGCATCTCACTCTCTTTGAATCTTCTTTATCATGCTAAGAGGAGCAGGAAAAAGCAAAAAATTTCAGAATTGCACCTTGCAATGCGGAGAAATTACTGTTTGTGCATTTACAATATACATTGATTTTTGCCATTGAAAAACGTCCAGAAATGATTGAAGCTACTGACTGAATGAAAGGAGCTGGCATCTCACTCTCTTTGAATCTTCTTTATCATGCTAAGAGGAGCAGGAAAAAGCAAAAAATTTCAGAATTGCACCTTGCAATGCGGAGAAATTACTGTTTGTGCATTTACAATATACATTGATTTTTGCCATTGAAAAACGTCCAGAAATGATTGAAGCTACTGACTGAATGAAAGGAGCTGGCATCTCACTCTCTTTGAATCTTCTTTATCATGCTAAGAGGAGCAGGAAAAAGCAAAAAATTTCAGAATTGCACCTTGCAATGCGGAGAAATTACTGTTTGTGCATTTACAATATTCATTGATTTTTGCCATTGAAAAACGTCCAGAAATGATTGAAGCTACTGACTGAATGAAAGGAGCTGGCATCTCACTCTCTTTGAATCTTCTTTATCATGCTAAGAGGAGCAGGAAAAAGCAAAAAATTTCAGAATTGCACCTTGCAATGCGGAGAAATTACTGATTGTGCATTTACAATATTCATTGATTTTTGCCATTGAAAAACGTCCAGAAATGATTGAACCTACTGACTGAATGAAAGGAGCTGGCATCTCACTCTCTTTGAATCTTCTTTATCATGCTAAGAGGAGCAGGAAAAAGCAAAAAATTTCAGAATTGCACCTTGCAATGCGGAGAAATTACTGTTTGTGCATTTACAATATTCATTGATTTTTGCCATTGAAAAACGTCCAGAAATGATTGAAGCTACTGACTGAATGAAAGGAGCTGACATCTCACTCTCTTTGAATCTTCTTTATCATGCTAAGAGGAGCAGGAAAAAGCAAAAAATTTCAGAATTGCACCTTGCAATGCGGAGAAATTACTGTTTGTGCATTTACAATATTCATTGATTTTTGCCATTGAAAAACATCATGTTATTCATATACCAGAAATGTTTGAAGCTACTGACTGAATGAAAGGAGCTGGCATGTCACTCTCTTTGAATCTTCTTTATCATGCTAAGAGGAGCAGGAAAAAGCAAAAAATTTCAGAATTGCACCTTGCAATGCGGAGAAATTACTGTTTGTGCATTTACAATATTCATTGATTTTTGCCATTGAAAAACGTCCAGAAATGATTGAAGCTACTGACTGAATGAAAGGAGCTGGCATCTCACTCTCTTTGAATCTTCTTTATCATGCTAAGAGGAGCAGGAAAAAGCAAAAAATTTCAGAATTGCACCTTGCAATGCGGAGAAATTACTGTTTGTGCATTTACAATATTCATTGATTTTTGCCATTGAAAAACATCATGTTATTCATATACCAGAAATGATTGAAGCTACTGACTGAATGAAAGGAGCTGGCATCTCACTCTCTTTGAATCTTCTTTATCATGCTAAGAGGAGCAGGAAAAAGCAAAAAATTTCAGAATTGCACCTTGCAATGCGGAGAAATTACTGTTTGTGCATTTACAATATTCATTGATTTTTGCCATTGAAAAACGTCCAGAAATGATTGAAGCTACTGACTGAATGAAAGGAGCTGGCATCTCACTCTCTTTGAATCTTCTTTATCATGCTAAGAGGAGCAGGAAAAAGCAAAAAATTTCAGAATTGCACCTTGCAATGCGGAGAAATTACTGTTTGTGCATTTACAATATTCATTGATTTTTGCCATTGAAAAACATCATGTTATTCATATACCAGAAATGTTTGAAGCTACTGACTGAATGAAAGGAGCTGGAATCTCACTCTCTTTGAATCTTCTTTATCATGCTAAGAGGAGCAGGAAAAAGCAAAAAATTTCAGAATTGCACCTTGCAATGCGGAGAAATTACTGTTTGTGCATTTACAATATTCATTGATTTTTGCCATTGAAAAACGTCCAGAAATGATTGAAGCTACTGACTGAATGAAAGGAGCTGGCATCTCACTCTCTTTGAATCTTCTTTATCATGCTAAGAGGAGCAGGAAAAGGCAAAAAATTTCAGAATTGCACCTTGCAATGCGGAGAAATTACTGTTTGTGCATTTACAATATTCATTGATTTTTGGCATTGAAAAACATCATGTTATTCATATACCAGAAATGTTTGAAGCTACTGACTGAATGAAAGGAGCTGGCATCTCACTCTCTTTGAATCTTCTTTATCATGCTAAGAGGAGCAGGAAAAACCAAAAAATTTCAGAATTGCACCTTGCAATGCGAATAAATTACTGTTTGTGCATTTACAATATTCATTGATTTTTGCCATTGAAAAACATCATGTTATTCATATACCAGAAATGATTGAAGCTACTGACTGAATGAAAGGAGCTGGCATCTCACTCTCTTTGAATCTTCTTTATCATGCTAAGAGGAGCAGGAAAAAGCAAAACATTTCAGAATTGCACCTTGCAATGCGGAGAAATTACTGTTTGTGCATTTACAATATTCATTGATTTTTGCCATTGAAAAACATCATGTTATTCACATACCAGAAATGATTGAAGCTACTGACTGAATGAAAGGAGCTGGCATCTCACTCTCTTTGAATCTTCTTTATCATGCTAAGAGGAGCAGGAAAAAGCAAAAAATTTCAGAATTGCACCTCGCGATGCGGAGAAATTACTGTTTGTGCATTTACAATATTCATTGATTTTTGCCATTGAAAAACGTCCAGAAATGATTGAAGCTACTGACTGAATGAAAGGAGCTGACATCTCACTCTCTTTGAATCTTCTTTATCATGCTAAGAGGAGCAGGAAAAAGCAAAAAATTTCAGAATTGCACCTTGCAATGCGGAGAAATTACTGTTTGTGCATTTACAATATTCATTGATTTTTGCCATTGAAAAACATCATGTTATTCATATACCAGAAATGTTTGAAGCTACTGACTGAATGAAAGGAGCTGGCATGTCACTCTCTTTGAATCTTCTTTATCATGCTAAGAGGAGCAGGAAAAAGCAAAAAATTTCAGAATTGCACCTTGCAATGCGGAGAAATTACTGTTTGTGCATTTACAATATTCATTGATTTTTGCCATTGAAAAACGTCCAGAAATGATTGAAGCTACTGACTGAATGAAAGGAGCTGGCATCTCACTCTCTTTGAATCTTCTTTATCATGCTAAGAGGAGCAGGAAAAAGCAAAAAATTTCAGAATTGCACCTTGCAATGCGGAGAAATTACTGTTTGTGCATTTACAATATTCATTGATTTTTGCCATTGAAAAACATCATGTTATTCATATACCAGAAATGATTGAAGCTACTGACTGAATGAAAGGAGCTGGCATCTCACTCTCTTTGAATCTTCTTTATCATGCTAAGAGGAGCAGGAAAAAGCAAAAAATTTCAGAATTGCACCTTGCAATGCGGAGAAATTACTGTTTGTGCATTTACAATATTCATTGATTTTTGCCATTGAAAAACGTCCAGAAATGATTGAAGCTACTGACTGAATGAAAGGAGCTGGCATCTCACTCTCTTTGAATCTTCTTTATCATGCTAAGAGGAGCAGGAAAAAGCAAAAAATTTCAGAATTGCACCTTGCAATGCGGAGAAATTACTGTTTGTGCATTTACAATATTCATTGATTTTTGCCATTGAAAAACATCATGTTATTCATATACCAGAAATGTTTGAAGCTACTGACTGAATGAAAGGAGCTGGAATCTCACTCTCTTTGAATCTTCTTTATCATGCTAAGAGGAGCAGGAAAAAGCAAAAAATTTCAGAATTGCACCTTGCAATGCGGAGAAATTACTGTTTGTGCATTTACAATATTCATTGATTTTTGCCATTGAAAAACGTCCAGAAATGATTGAAGCTACTGACTGAATGAAAGGAGCTGGCATCTCACTCTCTTTGAATCTTCTTTATCATGCTAAGAGGAGCAGGAAAAGGCAAAAAATTTCAGAATTGCACCTTGCAATGCGGAGAAATTACTGTTTGTGCATTTACAATATTCATTGATTTTTGGCATTGAAAAACATCATGTTATTCATATACCAGAAATGTTTGAAGCTACTGACTGAATGAAAGGAGCTGGCATCTCACTCTCTTTGAATCTTCTTTATCATGCTAAGAGGAGCAGGAAAAACCAAAAAATTTCAGAATTGCACCTTGCAATGCGAATAAATTACTGTTTGTGCATTTACAATATTCATTGATTTTTGCCATTGAAAAACATCATGTTATTCATATACCAGAAATGATTGAAGCTACTGACTGAATGAAAGGAGCTGGCATCTCACTCTCTTTGAATCTTCTTTATCATGCTAAGAGGAGCAGGAAAAAGCAAAACATTTCAGAATTGCACCTTGCAATGCGGAGAAATTACTGTTTGTGCATTTACAATATTCATTGATTTTTGCCATTGAAAAACATCATGTTATTCACATACCAGAAATGATTGAAGCTACTGACTGAATGAAAGGAGCTGGCATCTCACTCTCTTTGAATCTTCTTTATCATGCTAAGAGGAGCAGGAAAAAGCAAAAAATTTCAGAATTGCACCTCGCGATGCGGAGAAATTACTGTTTGTGCATTTACAATATTCATTGATTTTTGCCATTGAAAAACGTCCAGAAATGATTGAAGCTACTGACTGAATGAAAGGAGCTGGCATCTCACTCTCTTTGAATCTTCTTTATCATGCTAAGAGGAGCAGGAAAAAGCAAAAAATTTCAGAATTGCACCTTGCAATGCGGAGAAATTGCTGTTTGTGCATTTACAAAATTCATTGATTTTTGCCATTGAAAAACATCATGTTATTCATATACCAGAAATGTTTGAAGCTACTGACTGAATGAAAGGAGCTGGCATCTCACTCTCTTTGAATCTTCTTTATCATGCTAAGAGGAGCAGGAAAAAGCAAAAAATTTCAGAATTGCACCTTGCAATGCGGAGAAATTACTGTTTGTGCATTTACAATATTCATTGATTTTTGCCATTGAAAAACGTCCAGAAATGATTGAGGCTACTGACTGAATGAAAGGAGCTGGCATCTCACTCTCTTTGAATCTTCTTTATCATGCTAAGAGGAGCAGGAAAAAGCAAAAAATTTCAGAATTGCACCTTGCAATGCGGAGAAATTACTGTTTGTGCATTTACAATATACATTGATTTTTGCCATTGAAAAACGTCCAGAAATGATTGAAGCTACTGACTGAATGAAAGGAGCTGGCATCTCACTCTCTTTGAATCTTCTTTATCATGCTAAGAGGAGCAGGAAAAAGCAAAAAATTTCAGAATTGCACCTTGCAATGCGGAGAAATTACTGTTTGTGCATTTACAATATTCATTGATTTTTGCCGTTGAAAAAAGTCCAGAAATGATTGAAGCTACTGACTGAATGAAAGGAGCTGGCATCTCACTCTCTTTGAATCTTCTTTATCATGCTAAGAGGAGCAGGAAAAAGCAAAAAATTTCAGAATTGCACCTTGCAATGCGGAGAAATTACTGTTTGTGCATTTACAATATTCATTGATTTTTGCCATTGAAAAACATCATGTTATTCATATACCAGAAATGATTGAAGCTACTGACTGAATGAAAGGAGCTGGCATCTCACTCTCTTTGAATCTTCTTTATCATGCTAAGAGGAGCAGGAAAAAGCAAGAAATTTCAGAATTGCACCTTGCAATGCGGAGAAATTACTGTTTGTGCATTTACAATATTCATTGATTTTTGCCATTGAAAAACATCATGTTATTCATATACCAGAAATGTTTGAAGCTACTGACTGAATGAAAGGAGCTGGCATCTCACTCTCTTTGAATCTTCTTTATCATGCTAAGAGGAGCAGGAAAAAGCAAAAAATTTCAGAATTGCACCTTGCAATGTGGAGAAATTACTGTTTGTACATTTACAATATTCATTGATTTTTACCATTGAAAAACGTCCAGAAATGATTGAAGCTACTGACTGAATGAAAGTAGCTGCCATCTCACTCTCTTTGAATCTTTTTTATCATGCTAAGAGGAGCAGGAAAAAGCAAAAAATTTCAGACTTGCACCTTGCAATGCGGAGAAATTACTGTTTGTGCATTTACAATATTCATTGATTTTTGCCATTGAAAAACGTCCAGAAATGATTGAAGCTACTGACTGAATGAAAGGAGCTGGCATCTCACTCTCTTTGAATCTTCTTTATCATGCTAAGAGGAGCAGGAAAAAGCAAAAAATTTCAGAATTGCACCTTGCAATGCGGAGAAATTACTGTTTGTGCATTTACAATATTCATTGATTTTTGCCATTGAAAAACATGTAATTCATATACCAGAAATGTTTGAAGCTACTGACTGAATGAAAGGAGCTGGCACCTCACTCTCTTTGAATCTTCTTTATCATGCTAAGAGGAGCGGGAAAAAGCAAAAAATTTCAGAATTGCACCTTGCAATGCGGAGAAATTACTGTTTGTGCATTTACAATATTCATTGATTTTTGCCATTGAAAAACGTCCAGAAATGATTGAAGCTACTGACTGAATGAAAGGAGCTGACATCTCACTCTCTTTGAATCTTCTTTATCATGCTAAGAGGAGCAGGAAAAAGCAAAAAATTTCAGAATTGCACCTTGCAATGCGGAGAAATTACTGTTTGTGCATTTACAATATTCATTGATTTTTGCCATTGAAAAACATCATGTTATTCATATACCAGAAATGTTTGAAGCTACTGACTGAATGAAAGGAGCTGGCATGTCACTCTCTTTGAATCTTCTTTATCATGCTAAGAGGAGCAGGAAAAAGCAAAAAATTTCAGAATTGCACCTTGCAATGCGGAGAAATTACTGTTTGTGCATTTACAATATTCATTGATTTTTGCCATTGAAAAACGTCCAGAAATGATTGAAGCTACTGACTGAATGAAAGGAGCTGGCATCTCACTCTCTTTGAATCTTCTTTATCATGCTAAGAGGAGCAGGAAAAAGCAAAAAATTTCAGAATTGCACCTTGCAATGCGGAGAAATTACTGTTTGTGCATTTACAATATTCATTGATTTTTGCCATTGAAAAACATCATGTTATTCATATACCAGAAATGATTGAAGCTACTGACTGAATGAAAGGAGCTGGCATCTCACTCTCTTTGAATCTTCTTTATCATGCTAAGAGGAGCAGGAAAAAGCAAAAAATTTCAGAATTGCACCTTGCAATGCGGAGAAATTACTGTTTGTGCATTTACAATATTCATTGATTTTTGCCATTGAAAAACGTCCAGAAATGATTGAAGCTACTGACTGAATGAAAGGAGCTGGCATCTCACTCTCTTTGAATCTTCTTTATCATGCTAAGAGGAGCAGGAAAAAGCAAAAAATTTCAGAATTGCACCTTGCAATGCGGAGAAATTACTATTTGTGCATTTACAATATTCATTGATTTTTGCCATTGAAAAACATCATGTTATTCATATACCAGAAATGTTTGAAGCTACTGACTGAATGAAAGGAGCTGGAATCTCACTCTCTTTGAATCTTCTTTATCATGCTAAGAGGAGCAGGAAAAAGCAAAAAATTTCAGAATTGCACCTTGCAATGCGGAGAAATTACTGTTTGTGCATTTACAATATTCATTGATTTTTGCCATTGAAAAACGTCCAGAAATGATTGAAGCTACTGACTGAATGAAAGGAGCTGGCATCTCACTCTCTTTGAATCTTCTTTATCATGCTAAGAGGAGCAGGAAAAGGCAAAAAATTTCAGAATTGCACCTTGCAATGCGGAGAAATTACTGTTTGTGCATTTACAATATTCATTGATTTTTGGCATTGAAAAACATCATGTTATTCATATACCAGAAATGTTTGAAGCTACTGACTGAATGAAAGGAGCTGGCATCTCACTCTCTTTGAATCTTCTTTATCATGCTAAGAGGAGCAGGAAAAACCAAAAAATTTCAGAATTGCACCTTGCAATGCGAATAAATTACTGTTTGTGCATTTACAATATTCATTGATTTTTGCCATTGAAAAACATCATGTTATTCATATACCAGAAATGATTGAAGCTACTGACTGAATGAAAGGAGCTGGCATCTCACTCTCTTTGAATCTTCTTTATCATGCTAAGAGGAGCAGGAAAAAGCAAAACATTTCAGAATTGCACCTTGCAATGCGGAGAAATTACTGTTTGTGCATTTACAATATTCATTGATTTTTGCCATTGAAAAACATCATGTTATTCACATACCAGAAATGATTGAAGCTACTGACTGAATGAAAGGAGCTGGCATCTCACTCTCTTTGAATCTTCTTTATCATGCTAAGAGGAGCAGGAAAAAGCAAAAAATTTCAGAATTGCACCTCGCGATGCGGAGAAATTACTGTTTGTGCATTTACAATATTCATTGATTTTTGCCATTGAAAAACGTCCAGAAATGATTGAAGCTACTGACTGAATGAAAGGAGCTGGCATCTCACTCTCTTTGAATCTTCTTTATCATGCTAAGAGGAGCAGGAAAAAGCAAAAAATTTCAGAATTGCACCTTGCAATGCGGAGAAATTGCTGTTTGTGCATTTACAAAATTCATTGATTTTTGCCATTGAAAAACATCATGTTATTCATATACCAGAAATGTTTGAAGCTACTGACTGAATGAAAGGAGCTGGCATCTCACTCTCTTTGAATCTTCTTTATCATGCTAAGAGGAGCAGGAAAAAGCAAAAAATTTCAGAATTGCACCTTGCAATGCGGAGAAATTACTGTTTGTGCATTTACAATATTCATTGATTTTTGCCATTGAAAAACGTCCAGAAATGATTGAGGCTACTGACTGAATGAAAGGAGCTGGCATCTCACTCTCTTTGAATCTTCTTTATCATGCTAAGAGGAGCAGGAAAAAGCAAAAAATTTCAGAATTGCACCTTGCAATGCGGAGAAATTACTGTTTGTGCATTTACAATATACATTGATTTTTGCCATTGAAAAACGTCCAGAAATGATTGAAGCTACTGACTGAATGAAAGGAGCTGGCATCTCACTCTCTTTGAATCTTCTTTATCATGCTAAGAGGAGCAGGAAAAAGCAAAAAATTTCAGAATTGCACCTTGCAATGCGGAGAAATTACTGTTTGTGCATTTACAATATTCATTGATTTTTGCCGTTGAAAAAAGTCCAGAAATGATTGAAGCTACTGACTGAATGAAAGGAGCTGGCATCTCACTCTCTTTGAATCTTCTTTATCATGCTAAGAGGAGCAGGAAAAAGCAAAAAATTTCAGAATTGCACCTTGCAATGCGGAGAAATTACTGTTTGTGCATTTACAATATTCATTGATTTTTGCCATTGAAAAACATCATGTTATTCATATACCAGAAATGATTGAAGCTACTGACTGAATGAAAGGAGCTGGCATCTCACTCTCTTTGAATCTTCTTTATCATGCTAAGAGGAGCAGGAAAAAGCAAGAAATTTCAGAATTGCACCTTGCAATGCGGAGAAATTACTGTTTGTGCATTTACAATATTCATTGATTTTTGCCATTGAAAAACATCATGTTATTCATATACCAGAAATGTTTGAAGCTACTGACTGAATGAAAGGAGCTGGCATCTCACTCTCTTTGAATCTTCTTTATCATGCTAAGAGGAGCAGGAAAAAGCAAAAAATTTCAGAATTGCACCTTGCAATGTGGAGAAATTACTGTTTGTGCATTTACAATATTCATTGATTTTTACCATTGAAAAACGTCCAGAAATGATTGAAGCTACTGACTGAATGAAAGTAGCTGCCATCTCACTCTCTTTGAATCTTTTTTATCATGCTAAGAGGAGCAGGAAAAAGCAAAAAATTTCAGACTTGCACCTTGCAATGCGGAGAAATTACTGTTTGTGCATTTACAATATTCATTGATTTTTGCCATTGAAAAACATCATGTTATTCATATACCAGAAATGTTTGAAGCTACTGACTGAATGAAAGGAGCTGGCATCTCACTCTCTTTGAATCTTCTTTATCATGCTAAGAGGAGCAGGAAAAAGCAAAAAATTTCAGAATTGCACCTTGCAATGCAGAGAAATTACTTTTTGTGCATTTACAATATTCATTGATTTTTGCCATTGAAAAACGTCCAGAAATGATTGAAGCTACTGACTGAATGAAAGGAGCTGGCATCTCACTCTCTTTGAATCTTCTTTATCATGCTAAGAGGAGCAGGAAAAAGCAAAAAATTTCAGAATTGCACCTTGCAATGCGGAGAAATTACTGTTTGTGCATTTACAATATTCATTGATTTTTGCCATTGAAAAACGTCCAGAAATGATTGAAGCTACTGACTGAATGAAAGGAGCTGGCATCTCACTCTCTTTGAATCTTCTTTATCATGCTAAGAGGAGCAGGAAAAAGCAAAAAATTTCAGAATTGCACCTTGCAATGCGGAGAAATTACTGTTTGTGCATTTACAATATTCATTGATTTTTGCCATTGAAAAACATGTAATTCATATACCAGAAATGTTTGAAGCTACTGACTGAATGAAAGGAGCTGGCACCTCACTCTCTTTGAATCTTCTTTATCATGCTAAGAGGAGCGGGAAAAAGCAAAAAATTTCAGAATTGCACCTTGCAATGCGGAGAAATTACTGTTTGTGCATTTACAATATTCATTGATTTTTGCCATTGAAAAACGTCCAGAAATGATTGAAGGTACTGACTGAATGAAAGGAGCTGGCATCTCACTCTCTTTGAATCTTCTTTATCATGCTAAGAGGAGCAGGAAAAAGCAAAAAATTTCAGAATTGCACCTTGCAATGCGGAGAAATTACTGTTTGTGCATTTACAATATTCATTGATTTTTGCCATTGAAAAACGTCCAGAAATGATTGAAGCTACTGACTGAATGAAAGGAGCTGGCATCTCACTCTCTTTGAATCTTCTTTATCATGCTAAGAGGAGCAGGAAAAAGCAAAAAATTTCAGAATTGCACCTTGCAATGCGGAGAAATTACAGTTTGTGCATTTACAATATTCATTGATTTTTGCCATTGAGAAACGTCCAGAAATGATTGAAGCTACTGACTGAATGAAAGGAGCTGGCATCTCACTCTCTTTGAATCTTCTTTATCATGCTAAGAGGAACAGGAAAAAGCAAAAAATTTCAGAATTGCACCTTGCAATGCAGAGAAATTACTGTTTGTGCATTTACAATATTCATTGATTTTTGCCATTGAAAAACATCATGTTATTTATATACCAGAAATGTTTGAAGCTACTGACTGAATGAAAGGAGCTGGCATCTCACTCTCTTTGAATCTTCTTTATCATGCTAAGAGGAGCAGGAAAAAGCAAAAAATTTCAGAATTGCACCTTGCAATGTGGAGAAATTACTGTTTGTGCATTTACAATATTCATTGATTTTTACCATTGAAAAACGTCCAGAAATGATTGAAGCTACTGACTGAATGAAAGTAGCTGGCATCTCACTCTCTTTGAATTTTCTTTATCATGCTAAGAGGAGCAGGAAAAAGCAAAAAATTTCAGACTTGCACCTTGCAATGCGGAGAAATTACTGTTTGTGCATTTACAATATTCATTGATTTTTGCCATTGAAAAACATCATGTTATTCATATACCAGAAATGTTTGAAGCTACTGACTGAATGAAAGGAGCTGGCATCTCACTCTCTTTGAATCTTCTTTATCATGCTAAGAGGAGCAGGAAAAAGCAAAAAATTTCAGAATTGCACCTTGCAATGCGGAGAAATTACTGTTTGTGCATTTACAATATTCATTGATTTTTGCCATTGAAAAACATCATGTTATTCATATACAAGAAATGTTTGAAGCTACTGACTGAATGAAAGGAGCTGGCATCTCAATCTCTTTGAATCTTCTTTATCATGCTAAGAGGAGCAGGAAAAAGCAAAAAATTTCAGAATTGCACCTTGCAATGTGGAGACATTACTCTTTGTGCATTTACAATATTCATTGATTTTTACCATTGAAAAACGTCCAGAAATGATTGAAGCTACTGACTGAATGAAAGTAGCTGGCATCTCACTCTCTTTGAATCTTCTTTATCATGCTAAGAGGAGCAGGAAAAAGCAAAAAATTTCAGACTTGCACCTTGCAATGCGGAGAAATTACTATTTGTGCATTTACAATATTCATTGATTTTTGCCATTGAAAAACATCATGTTATTCATATACCAGAAATGTTTGAAGCTACTGACTGAATGAAAGGAGCTGGCATCTCACTCTCTTTGAATCTTCTTTATCATGCTAAGAGGAGCAGGAAAAAGCAAAAAATTTCAGAATTGCACCTTGCAATGCGGAGAAATTACTGTTTGTGCATTTACAATATTCATTGATTTTTGCCATTGAAAAACATCATGTTATTCATATACCAGAAATGTTTGAAGCTACTGACTGAATGAAAGGAGCTGACATCTCACTCTCTTTGAATCTTCTTAATCATGCTAAGAGGAGCAGGAAAAAGCAAAAAATTTCAGAATTGCACCTTGCAATGCGGAGAAATTACTGTTTGTGCATTTACAATATTCATTGATTTTTGCCATTGAAAAATGTCCAGAAATGATTGAAGCTACTGACTGAATGAAAGGAGCTGGCATCTCACTCTCTTTGAATCATGCTAAGAGGAGCAGGAAAAAGCAAAAAATTTTAGAATTGCACCTTGCAATGCGGAGAAATTACTGTTTGTGCATTTACAATATTCATTGATTTTTGCCATTGAAAAACATCATGTTATTCATATACCAGAAATGTTTGAAGCTACTGACTGAATGAAAGGAGCTGGCATCTCACTCTCTTTGAATCTTCTTTATCATGCTAAGAGGAGCAGGAAAAAGCAAAAAATTTTAGAATTGCACCTTGCAATGTGGAGAAATTACTGTTTGTGCATTTACAATATACATTGATTTTTACCATTGAAAAACGTCCAGAAATGATTGAAGCTACTGACTGAATGAAAGTAGCTGGCATCTCACTCTCTTTGAATCTTCTTTATCATGCTAAGAGGAGCAGGAAAAAGCAAAAAATTTCAGACTTGCACCTTGCAATGCGGAGAAATTACTGTTTGTGCATTTACAATATTCATTGATTTTTGCCATTGAAAAACATCATGTTATTCATATACCAGAAATGTTTGAAGCTACTGACTGAATGAAAGGAGCTGGCATCTCACTCTCTTTGAATCTTCTTTATCATGCTAAGAGGAGCAGGAAAAAGCAAAAAATTTCAGAATTGCACCTTGCAATGCGGAGAAATTACTGTTTGTGCATTTACAATATTCATTGATTTTTGCCATTGAAAAACGTCCAGAAATGATTGAAGCTACTGACTGAATGAAAGGAGCTGGCATCTCACTCTCTTTGAATCTTCTTTATCATGCTAAGAGGAGCAGGAAAAAGCAAAAAATTTCAGAATTGCACCTTGCAATGCGGAGAAATTACTGTTTGTGCATTTACAATATTCATTGATTTTTGCCATTGAAAAACGTCCAGAAATGATTGAAGCTACTGACTGAATGAAAGGAGCTGGCATCTCACTCTCTTTGAATCTTCTTTATCATGCTAAGAGGAGCAGGAAAAAGCAAAAAATTTCAGAATTGCACCTTGCAATGCGGAGAAATTACTGTTTGTGCATTTACAATATTCATTGATTTTTGCCATTGAAAAACATGTTATTCATATACCAGAAATGTTTGAAGCTACTGACTGAATGAAAGGAGCTGGCACCTCACTCTCTTTGAATCTTCTTTATCATGCTAAGAGGAGCGGGAAAAAGCAAAAAATTTCAGAATTGCACCTTGCAATGCGGAAAAATTACTGTTTGTGCATTTACAATATTCATTGATTTTTGCCATTGAAAAACGTCCAGAAATGATTGAAGGTACTGACTGAATGAAAGGAGCTGGCATCTCACTCTCTTTGAATCTTCTTTATCATGCTAAGAGGAGCAGGAAAAAGCAAAAAATTTCAGAATTGCACCTTGCAATGCGGAGAAATTACTGTTTGTGCATTTACAATATTCATTGATTTTTGCCATTGAAAAACGTCCAGAAATGATTGAAGCTACTGACTGAATGAAAGGAGCTGGCATCTCACTCTCTTTGAATCTTCTTTATCATGCTAAGAGGAGCAGGAAAAAGCAAAAAATTTCAGAATTGCACCTTGCAATGCGGAGAAATTACAGTTTGTGCATTTACAATATTCATTGATTTTTGCCATTGAAAAACATCCAGAAATGATTGAAGCTACTGACTGAATGAAAGGAGCTGGCATCTCACTCTCTTTGAATCTTCTTTATCATGCTAAGAGGAGCAGGAAAAAGCAAAAAATTTCAGAATTGCACCTTGCAATGCGGAGAAATTACTGTTTGTGCATTTACAATATTCATTGATTTTTGCCATTGAAAAACATCATGTTATTCATATACCAGAAATGTTTGAAGCTACTGACTGAATGAAAGGAGCTGGCATCTCACTCTCTTTGAATCTTCTTTATCATGCTAAGAGGAGCAGGAAAAAGCAAAAAATTTCAGAATTGCACCTTGCAATGTGGAGAAATTACTGTTTGTGCATTTACAATATTCATTGATTTTTACCATTGAAAAACGTCCAGAAATGATTGAAGCTACTGACTGAATGAAAGTAGCTGGCATCTCACTCTCTTTGAATCTTCTTTATCATGCTAAGAGGAGCAGGAAAAAGCAAAAAATTTCAGACTTGCACCTTGCAATGCGGAGAAATTACTGTTTGTGCATTTACAATATTCATTGATTTTTGCCATTGAAAAACATCATGTTATTCATATACCAGAAATGTTTGAAGCTACTGACTGAATGAAAGGAGCTGGCATCTCACTCTCTTTGAATCTTCTTTATCATGCTAAGAGGAGCAGGAAAAAGCAAAAAATTTCAGAATTGCACCTTGCAATGCGGAGAAATTACTGTTTGTGCATTTACAATATTCATTGATTTTTGCCATTGAAAAACATCATGTTATTCATATACCAGAAATGTTTGAAGCTACTGACTGAATGAAAGGAGCTGGCATCTCAATCTCTTTGAATCTTCTTTATCATGCTAAGAGGAGCAGGATAAAGCAAAAAATTTCAGAATTGCACCTTGCAATGTGGAGAAATTACTGTTTGTGCATTTACAATATTCATTGATTTTTACCATTGAAAAACGTCCAGAAATGATTGAAGCTACTGACTGAATGAAAGTAGCTGGCATCTCACTCTCTTTGAATCTTCTTTATCATGCTAAGAGGAGCAGGAAAAAGCAAAAAATTTCAGACTTGCACCTTGCAATGCGGAGAAATTACTGTTTGTGCATTTACAATATTCATTGATTTTTGCCATTGAAAAACATCATGTTATTCATATACCAGAAATGTTTGAAGCTACTGACTGAATGAAAGGAGCTGGCATCTCACTCTCTTTGAATCTTCTTTATCATGCTAAGAGGAGCAGGAAAAAGCAAAAAATTTCAGACTTGCACCTTGCAATGCGGAGAAATTACTGTTTGTGAATTTACAATATTCATTGATTTTTGCCATTGAAAAACATCATGTTATTCATATACCAGAAATGTTTGAAGCTACTGACTGAATGAAAGGAACTGGCATCTCACTCTCTTTGAATCTTCTTTATCATGCTAAGAGGAGCAGGAAAAAGCAAAAAATTTCAGAATTGCACCTTGCAATGCGGAGAAATTACTGTTTGTGCATTTACAATATTCATTGATTTTTGCCATTGAAAAACGTCCAGAAATGATTGAAGGTACTGACTGAATGAAAGTAGCTGGCATCTCACTCTCTTTGAATCTTCTTTATCATTCTAAGAGGAGCAGGAAAAAGCAAAAAATTTCAGAATTGCACCTTGCAATGCGGAGAAATTACTGTTTGTGCATTTACAATATTCATTGATTTTTGCCATTGAAAAACGTCCAGAAATGATTGAAGCTACTGACTCAATGAATGGAGCTGGCATCTCACTCTCTTTGAATCTTCTTTATCATGCTAAGAGGAGCAGGAAAAAGCAAAAAATTTCAGAATTGCACCTTGCAATGTGGAGACATTACTGTTTGTGCATTTACAATATTCATTGATTTTTACCATTGAAAAACGTCCAGAAATGATTGAAGCTACTGACTGAATGAAAGTAGCTGGCATCTCACTCTCTTTGAATCTTCTTTATCATGCTAAGAGGAGCAGGAAAAAGCAAAAAATTTCAGACTTGCACCTTGCAATGCGGAGAAATTACTATTTGTGCATTTACAATATTCATTGATTTTTGCCATTGAAAAACATCATGTTATTCATATACAAGAAATGTTTGAAGCTACTGACTGAATGAAAGGAGCTGGCATCTCAATCTCTTTGAATCTTCTTTATCATGCTAAGAGGAGCAGGAAAAAGCAAAAAATTTCAGAATTGCACCTTGCAATGTGGAGACATTACTGTTTGTGCATTTACAATATTCATTGATTTTTACCATTGAAAAACGTCCAGAAATGATTGAAGCTACTGACTGAATGAAAGTAGCTGGCATCTCACTCTCTTTGAATCTTCTTTATCATGCTAAGAGGAGCAGGAAAAAGCAAAAAATTTCAGACTTGCACCTTGCAATGCGGAGAAATTACTATTTGTGCATTTACAATATTCATTGATTTTTGCCATTGAAAAACATCATGTTATTCATATACCAGAAATGTTTGAAGCTACTGACTGAATGAAAGGAGCTGGCATCTCACTCTCTTTGAATCTTCTTTATCATGCTAAGAGGAGCAGGAAAAAGCAAAAAATTTCAGAATTGCACCTTGCAATGCGGAGAAATTACTGTTTGTGCATTTACAATATTCATTGATTTTTGCCATTGAAAAACATCATGTTATTCATATACCAGAAATGTTTGAAGCTACTGACTGAATGAAAGGAGCTGACATCTCACTCTCTTTGAATCTTCTTAATCATGCTAAGAGGAGCAGGAAAAAGCAAAAAATTTCAGAATTGCACCTTGCAATGCGGAGAAATTACTGTTTGTGCATTTACAATATTCATTGATTTTTGCCATTGAAAAATGTCCAGAAATGATTGAAGCTACTGACTGAATGAAAGGAGCTGGCATCTCACTCTCTTTGAATCATGCTAAGAGGAGCAGGAAAAAGCAAAAAATTTCAGAATTGCACCTTGCAATGCGGAGAAATTACTGTTTGTGCATTTACAATATTCATTGATTTTTGCCATTGAAAAACATCATGTTATTCATATACCAGAAATGTTTGAAGCTACTGACTGAATGAAAGGAGCTGGCATCTCACTCTCTTTGAATCTTCTTTATCATGCTAAGAGGAGCAGGAAAAAGCAAAAAATTTTAGAATTGCACCTTGCAATGTGGAGAAATTACTGTTTGTGCATTTACAATATACATTGATTTTTACCATTGAAAAACGTCCAGAAATGATTGAAGCTACTGACTGAATGAAAGTAGCTGGCATCTCACTCTCTTTGAATCTTCTTTATCATGCTAAGAGGAGCAGGAAAAAGCAAAAAATTTCAGACTTGCACCTTGCAATGCGGAGAAATTACTGTTTGTGCATTTACAATATTCATTGATTTTTGCCATTGAAAAACATCATGTTATTCATATACCAGAAATGTTTGAAGCTACTGACTGAATGAAAGGAGCTGGCATCTCACTCTCTTTGAATCTTCTTTATCATGCTAAGAGGAGCAGGAAAAAGCAAAAAATTTCAGAATTGCACCTTGCAATGCGGAGAAATTACTGTTTGTGCATTTACAATATTCATTGATTTTTGCCATTGAAAAACGTCCAGAAATGATTGAAGCTACTGACTGAATGAAAGGAGCTGGCATCTCACTCTCTTTGAATCTTCTTTATCATGCTAAGAGGAGCAGGAAAAAGCAAAAAATTTCAGAATTGCACCTTGCAATGCGGAGAAATTACTGTTTGTGCATTTACAATATTCATTGATTTTTGCCATTGAAAAACGTCCAGAAATGATTGAAGCTACTGACTGAATGAAAGGAGCTGGCATCTCACTCTCTTTGAATCTTCTTTATCATGCTAAGAGGAGCAGGAAAAAGCAAAAAATTTCAGAATTGCACCTTGCAATGCGGAGAAATTACTGTTTGTGCATTTACAATATTCATTGATTTTTGCCATTGAAAAACATGTTATTCATATACCAGAAATGTTTGAAGCTACTGACTTAATGAAAGGAGCTGGCACCTCACTCTCTTTGAATCTTCTTTATCATGCTAAGAGGAGCGGGAAAAAGCAAAAAATTTCAGAATTGCACCTTGCAATGCGGAAAAATTACTGTTTGTGCATTTACAATATTCATTGATTTTTGCCATTGAAAAACGTCCAGAAATGATTGAAGGTACTGACTGAATGAAAGGAGCTGGCATCTCACTCTCTTTGAATCTTCTTTATCATGCTAAGAGGAGCAGGAAAAAGCAAAAAATTTCAGAATTGCACCTTGCAATGCGGAGAAATTACTGTTTGTGCATTTACAATATTCATTGATTTTTGCCATTGAAAAACGTCCAGAAATGATTGAAGCTACTGACTGAATGAAAGGAGCTGGCATCTCACTCTCTTTGAATCTTCTTTATCATGCTAAGAGGAGCAGGAAAAAGCAAAAAATTTCAGAATTGCACCTTGCAATGCGGAGAAATTACAGTTTGTGCATTTACAATATTCATTGATTTTTGCCATTGAAAAACATCCAGAAATGATTGAAGCTACTGACTGAATGAAAGGAGCTGGCATCTCACTCTCTTTGAATCTTCTTTATCATGCTAAGAGGAGCAGGAAAAAGCAAAAAATTTCAGAATTGCACCTTGCAATGCGGAGAAATTACTGTTTGTGCATTTACAATATTCATTGATTTTTGCCATTGAAAAACATCATGTTATTCATATACCAGAAATGTTTGAAGCTACTGACTGAATGAAAGGAGCTGGCATCTCACTCTCTTTGAATCTTCTTTATCATGCTAAGAGGAGCAGGAAAAAGCAAAAAATTTCAGAATTGCACCTTGCAATGTGGAGAAATTACTGTTTGTGCATTTACAATATTCATTGATTTTTACCATTGAAAAACGTCCAGAAATGATTGAAGCTACTGACTGAATGAAAGTAGCTGGCATCTCACTCTCTTTGAATCTTCTTTATCATGCTAAGAGGAGCAGGAAAAAGCAAAAAATTTCAGACTTGCACCTTGCAATGCGGAGAAATTACTGTTTGTGCATTTACAATATTCATTGATTTTTGCCATTGAAAAACATCATGTTATTCATATACCAGAAATGTTTGAAGCTACTGACTGAATGAAAGGAGCTGGCATCTCACTCTCTTTGAATCTTCTTTATCATGCTAAGAGGAGCAGGAAAAAGCAAAAAATTTCAGAATTGCACCTTGCAATGCGGAGAAATTACTGTTTGTGCATTTACAATATTCATTGATTTTTGCCATTGAAAAACATCATGTTATTCATATACCAGAAATGTTTGAAGCTACTGACTGAATGAAAGGAGCTGGCATCTCAATCTCTTTGAATCTTCTTTATCATGCTAAGAGGAGCAGGATAAAGCAAAAAATTTCAGAATTGCACCTTGCAATGTGGAGAAATTACTGTTTGTGCATTTACAATATTCATTGATTTTTACCATTGAAAAACGTCCAGAAATGATTGAAGCTACTGACTGAATGAAAGTAGCTGGCATCTCACTCTCTTTGAATCTTCTTTATCATGCTAAGAGGAGCAGGAAAAAGCAAAAAATTTCAGACTTGCACCTTGCAATGCGGAGAAATTACTGTTTGTGCATTTACAATATTCATTGATTTTTGCCATTGAAAAACATCATGTTATTCATATACCAGAAATGTTTGAAGCTACTGACTGAATGAAAGGAGCTGGCATCTCACTCTCTTTGAATCTTCTTTATCATGCTAAGAGGAGCAGGAAAAAGCAAAAAATTTCAGACTTGCACCTTGCAATGCGGAGAAATTACTGTTTGTGAATTTACAATATTCATTGATTTTTGCCATTGAAAAACGTCCAGAAATGATTGAAGCTACTGACTCAATGAATGGAGCTGGCATCTCACTCTCTTTGAATCTTCTTTATCATGCTAAGAGGAGCAGGAAAAAGCAAAAAATTTCAGAATTGCACCTTGCAATGCGGAGAAATTACAGTTTGTGCATTTACAATATTCATTGATTTTTGCCATTGAAAAACGTCCAGAAATGATTGAAGCTACTGACTGAATGAAAGGAGCTGGCATCTCACTCTCTTTGAATCTTCTTTATCATGCTAAGAGGAGCAGGAAAAAGCAAAAAATTTCAGAATTGCACCTTGCAATGCGGAGAAATTACTGTTTGTGCATTTACAATATTCGTTGATTTTTGCCATTGAAAAACGTCCAGAAATGATTGAAGCTACTGACTGAATGAAAGGAGCTGGCATCTCACTCTCTTTGAATCTTCTTTATCATGCTAAGAGGAGCAGGAAAAAGCAAAAAATTTCAGAATTGCACCTTGCAATGCGGAGAAATTACAGTTTGTGCATTTACAATATTCATTGATTTTTGCCATTGAAAAACGTCCAGAAATGATTGAAGCTACTGACTGAATGAAAGGAGCTGGCATCTCACTCTCTTTGAATCTTCTTTATCATGCTAAGAGGAGCAGGAAAAAGCAAAAAATTTCAGAATTGCACCTTGCAATGCGGAGAAATTACTGTTTGTGCATTTACAATATTCATTGATTTTTGCCATTGAAAAACATGTTATTCATATACCAGAAATGTTTGAAGCTCCTGACTGAATGAAAGGAGCTGGCACCTCACTCTCTTTGAATCTTCTTTATCATGCTAAGAGGAGCAGGAAAAAGCAAAAAATTTCAGAATTGCACCTTGCAATGCGGAGAAATTACTGTTTGTGCATTTACAATATTCATTGATTTTTGCCATTGAAAAACGTCCAGAAATGATTGAAGCTACTGACTGAATGAAAGGAGCTGGCATCTCACTCTCTTTGAATCTTCTTTATCATGCTAAGAGGAGCAGGAAAAAGCAAAAAATTTCAGAATTGCACCTTGCAATGCGGAGAAATTACTGTTTGTGCATTTACAATATTCATTGATTTTTGCCATTGAAAAATGTCCAGAAATGATTGAAGCTACTGACTGAATGAAAGGAGCTGGCATCTCACTCTCTTTGAATCTTCTTTATCATGCTAAGAGGAGCAGGAAAAAGCAAAAAATTTCAGAATTGCGCCTTGCAATGCGGAGAAATTACTGTTTGTGCATTTACAAAATTCATTGATTTTTGCCATTGAAAAACATCATGTTATTCATATACCAGAAATGATTGAAGCTACTGACTGAAGGAAAGGAGCTGGCATCTCACTCTCTTTGAATCTTCTTTATCATGCTAAGAGGAGCAGGAAAAAGCAAAAAATTTCAGAATTGCACCTTGCAATGCGGAGAAATTACTGTTTGTGCATTTACAATATTCATTGATTTTTGCCATTGAAAAACGTCCAGAAATGATTGAAGCTACTGACTGAATGAAAGGAGCTGGCATCTCACTCTCTTTGAATCTTCTTTATCATGCTAAGAGGAGCAGGAAAAAGCAAAAAATTTCAGAATTGCTCCTTGCAATGCGGAGAAATTACTGTTTGTGCATTTACAATATTCATTGATTTTTGCGATTGAAAAACATCATGTTATTCATATACCAGAAATGATTGAAGCTACTGACTGAATGAAAGGAGCTGGCATCTCATTCTCTTTGAATCTTCTTTATCATGCTAAGAGGAGCAGGAAAAAGTAAAAAATTTCAGAATTGCACCTTGCAATGCGGAGAAATTACTGTTTGTGCATTTACAATATTCAATGATTTTTGCCATTGAAAAACGTCCAGAAATGATTGAAGCTACTGACTGAATGAAAGGAGCTGGCATCTCACTCTCTTTGAATCTTGTTTATCATGCTAAGAGGAGCAGGAAAAAGCAAAAAATTTCAGAATTGCACCTTGCAATGCGGAGAAATTACTGTTTGTGCATTTACAATATTCATTGATTTTTGCCATTGAAAAACGTCCAGAAATGATTGAAGCTACTGACTGAATGAAAGGAGCTGGCATCTCACTCTCTTTGAATCTTCTTTATCATGCTAAGAGGAGCAGGAAAAAGCCAAAAATTTCAGAATTGCACCTTGCAATGCGGAGAAATTACTGTTTGTGCATTTACAATATTCATTGATTTTTGCTATTGAAAAACATCATGTTATTCATATACCAGAAATGATTGAAGCTACTGACTGAATGAAAGGAGCTGGCATCTCACTCTCTTTGAATCTTCTTTATCATGCTAAGAGGAGCAGGAAAAAGCAAAAAATTTCAGAATTGCACCTTGCAATGCGGAGAAATTGCAGTTTGTGCATTTACAATATTCATTGATTTTTGCCATTGAAAAACGTCCAGAAATGATTGAAGCTACTGACTGAATGAAAGGAGCTGGCATCTCACTCTCTTTGAATCTTCTTTATCATGCTAAGAGGAGCAGGAAAAAGCAAAAAATTTCAGAATTGCACCTTGCAATGCGGAGAAATTACTGTTTGTGCATTTACAATATTCATTGATTTTTGCCATTTAAAAACATCATGTTATTCATATACCAGAAATGATTGAAGCTACTGACTGAATGAAAGGAGCTGGCATCTCACTCTCTTTGAATCTTCTTTATCATGCTAAGAGGAGCAGGAAAAAGCAAAAAATTTCAGAATTGCACCTTGCAATGCGGAGAAATTGCAGTTTGTGCATTTACAATATTCATTGATTTTTGCCATTGAAAAACGTCCAGAAATGATTGTAGCTACTGACTGAATGAAAGGAGCTGGCATCTCACTCTCTTTGAATCTTCTTTATCATGCTAAGAGGAGCAGGAAAAAGCAAAAAATTTCAGAATTGCACCTTGCAATGCGGAGAAATTACTGTTTGTGCATTTACAATATTCATTGATTTTTGCCATTGAAAAACGTCCAGAAATGATTGAAGCTACTGACTGAATGAAAGGAGCTGGCATCTCACTCTCTTTGAATCTTCTTTATCATGCTAAGAGGAGCAGGAAAAAGCAAAAAATTTCAGAATTGCACCTTGCAATGCGGAGAAATTACTGTTTGTGCATTTACAATATTCATTGATTTTTGCCATTGAAAAATGTCCAGAAATGATTGAAGCTACTGACTGAATGAAAGGAGCTGGCATCTCACTCTCTTTGAATCTTCTTTATCATGCTAAGAGGAGCAGGAAAAAGCAAAAAATTTCAGAATTGCGCCTTGCAATGCGGAGAAATTACTGTTTGTGCATTTACAAAATTCATTGATTTTTGCCATTGAAAAACATCATGTTATTCATATACCAGAAATGATTGAAGCTACTGACTGAAGGAAAGGATCTGGCATCTCACTCTCTTTGAATCTTCTTTGTCATGCTAAGAGGAGCAGGAAAAAGCAAAAAATTTCAGAATTGCACCTTGCAATGCGGAGAAATTACTGTTTGTGCATTTACAATATTCATTGATTTTTGCCATTGAAAAACGTCCAGAAATGATTGAAGCTACTGACTGAATGAAAGGAGCTGGCATCTCACTCTCTTTGAATCTTCTTTATCATGCTAAGAGGAGCAGGAAAAAGCAAAACATTTCAGAATTGCACCTTGCAATGCGGAGAAATTACTGTTTGTGCATTTACAATATTCATTGATTTTTGCGATTGAAAAACATCATGTTATTCATATACCAGAAATGATTGAAGCTACTGACTGAATGAAAGGAGCTGGCATCTCACTCTCTTTGAATCTTCTTTATCATGCTAAGAGGAGCAGGAAAAAGTAAAAAATTTCAGAATTGCACCTTGCAATGCGGAGAAATTACTGTTTGTGCATTTACAATATTCAATGATTTTTGCCATTGAAAAACGTCCAGAAATGATTGAAGCTACTGACTGAATGAAAGGAGCTGGCATCTCACTCTCTTTGAATCTTCTTTATCATGCTAAGAGGAGCAGGAAAAAGCAAAAAATTTCAGAATTGCACCTTGCAATGCGGAGAAATTACTGTTTGTGCATTTACAATAATCATTGATTTTTGCCATTGAAAAACGTCCAGAAATGATTGAAGCTACTGACTGAATGAAAGGAGCTGGCATCTCACTCTCTTTGAATCTTCTTTATCATGCTAAGAGGAGCAGGAAAAAGCAAAAAATTTCAGAATTGCACCTTGCAATGCGGAGAAATTACTGTTTGTGCATTTACAATATTCATTGATTTTTGCCATTGAAAAATGTCCAGAAATGATTGAAGCTACTGACTGAATGAAAGGAGCTGGCATCTCACTCTCTTTGAATCTTCTTTATCATGCTAAGAGGAGCAGGAAAAAGCAAAAAATTTCAGAATTGCGCCTTGCAATGCGGAGAAATTACTGTTTGTGCATTTACAAAATTCATTGATTTTTGCCATTGAAAAACATCATGTTATTCATATACCAGAAATGATTGAAGCTACTGACTGAAGGAAAGGATCTGGCATCTCACTCTCTTTGAATCTTCTTTATCATGCTAAGAGGAGCAGGAAAAAGTAAAAAATTTCAGAATTGCACCTTGCAATGCGGAGAAATTACTGTTTGTGCATTTACAATATTCAATGATTTTTGCCATTGAAAAACGTCCAGAAATGATTGAAGCTACTGACTGAATGAAAGGAGCTGGCATCTCACTCTCTTTGAATCTTCTTTATCATGCTAAGAGGAGCAGGAAAAAGCAAAAAATTTCAGAATTGCACCTTGCAATGCGGAGAAATTGCAGTTTGTGCATTTACAATATTCATTGATTTTTGCCATTGAAAAACGTCCAGAAATGATTGAAGCTACTGACTGAATGAAAGGAGCTGGCATCTCACTCTCTTTGAATCTTCTTTATCATGCTAAGAGGAGCAGGAAAAAGCAAAAAATTTCAGAATTGCACCTTGCAATGCGGAGAAATTACTGTTTGTGCATTTACAATATTCATTGATTTTTGCCATTGAAAAACGTCCAGAAATGATTGAAGCTACTGACTGAATGAAAGGAGCTGGCATCTCACTCTCTTTGAATCTTCTTTATCATGCTAAGAGGAGCAGGAAAAAGCAAAAAATTTCAGAATTGCACCTTGCAATGCGGAGAAATTACTGTTTGTGCATTTACAATATTCATTGATTTTTGCCATTGAAAAATGTCCAGAAATGATTGAAGCTACTGACTGAATGAAAGGAGCTGGCATCTCACTCTCTTTGAATCTTCTTTATCATGCTAAGAGGAGCAGGAAAAAGTAAAAAATTTCAGAATTGCACCTTGCAATGCGGAGAAATTACTGTTTGTGCATTTACAATATTCAATGATTTTTGCCATTGAAAAACGTCCAGAAATGATTGAAGCTACTGACTGAATGAAAGGAGCTGGCATCTCACTCTCTTTGAATCTTCTTTATCATGCTAAGAGGAGCAGGAAAAAGCAAAAAATTTCAGAATTGCACCTTGCAATGCGGAGAAATTACTGTTTGTGCATTTACAATATTCATTGATTTTTGCCATTGAAAAACATCATGTTATTCATATACCAGAAATGATTGAAGCTACTGACTGAATGAAAGGAGCTGGCATCTCACTCTCTTTGAATCTTCTTTATCATGCTAAGAGGAGCAGGAAAAAGCAAAAAATTTCTGAATTGCACCTTGCAATGCGGAGAAATTGCAGTTTGTGCATTTACAATATTCATTGATTTTTACCATTGAAAAACGTCCAGAAATGATTGAAGCTACTGACTGAATGAAAGGAGCTGGCATCTCACTCTCTTTGAATCTTCTTTATCATGCTAAGAGGAGCAGGAAAAAGCAAAAAATTTCAGAATTGCACCTTGCAATGCGGAGAAATTACTGTTTGTGCATTTACAATATTCATTGATTTTTGCCATTGAAAAACGTCCAGAAATGATTGAAGCTACTGACTGAATGAAAGGAGCTGGCATCTCACTCTCTTTGAATCTTCTTTATCATGCTAAGAGGAGCAGGAAAAAGCAAAAAATTTCAGAATTGCACCTTGCAATGCGGAGAAATTACTGTTTGTGCATTTACAATATTCATTGATTTTTGCCATTGAAAAATGTCCAGAAATGATTGAAGCTACTGACTGAATGAAAGGAGCTGGCATCTCACTCTCTTTGAATCTTCTTTATCATGCTAAGAGGAGCAGGAAAAAGCAAAAAATTTCAGAATTGCGCCTTGCAATGCGGAGAAATTACTGTTTGTGCATTTACAAAATTCATTGATTTTTGCCATTGAAAAACATCATGTTATTCATATACCAGAAATGATTGAAGCTACTGACTGAAGGAAAGGATCTGGCATCTCACTCTCTTTGAATCTTCTTTGTCATGCTAAGAGGAGCAGGAAAAAGCAAAAAATTTCAGAATTGCACCTTGCAATGCGGAGAAATTACTGTTTGTGCATTTACAATATTCATTGATTTTTGCCATTGAAAAACGTCCAGAAATGATTGAAGCTACTGACTGAATGAAAGGAGCTGGCATCTCACTCTCTTTGAATCTTCTTTATCATGCTAAGAGGAGCAGGAAAAAGCAAAACATTTCAGAATTGCACCTTGCAATGCGGAGAAATTACTGTTTGTGCATTTACAATATTCATTGATTTTTGCGATTGAAAAACATCATGTTATTCATATACCAGAAATGATTGAAGCTACTGACTGAATGAAAGGAGCTGGCATCTCACTCTCTTTGTATCTTCTTTATCATGCTAAGAGGAGCAGGAAAAAGTAAAAAATTTCAGAATTGCACCTTGCAATGCGGAGAAATTACTGTTTGTGCATTTACAATATTCAATGATTTTTGCCATTGAAAAACGTCCAGAAATGATTGAAGCTACTGACTGAATGAAAGGAGCTGGCATCTCACTCTCTTTGAATCTTCTTTATCATGCTAAGAGGAGCAGGAAAAAGCAAAAAATTTCAGAATTGCACCTTGCAATGCGGAGAAATTACTGTTTGTGCATTTACAATATTCATTGATTTTTGCCATTGAAAAACGTCCAGAAATGATTGAAGCTACTGACTGAATGAAAGGAGCTGGCATCTCACTCTCTTTGAATCTTCTTTATCATGCTAAGAGGAGCAGGAAAAAGCAAAAAATTTCAGAATTGCACCTTGCAATGCGGAGAAATTACTGTTTGTGCATTTACAATATTCATTGATTTTTGCCATTGAAAAACATCATGTTATTCATATACCAGAAATGATTGAAGCTACTGACTGAATGAAAGGAGCTGGCATCTCACTCTCTTTGAATCTTCTTTATCATGCTAAGAGGAGCAGGAAAAAGTAAAAAATTTCAGAATTGCACCTTGCAATGCGGAGAAATTACTGTTTGTGCATTTATAATATTCAATGATTTTTGCCATTGAAAAACGTCCAGAAATGATTGAAGCTACTGACTGAACGAAAGGAGCTGGCATCTCACTCTCTTTGAATCTTCTTTATCATGCTAAGAGGAGCAGGAAAAAGCAAAAAATTTCAGAATTGCACCTTGCAATGCGGAGAAATTACTGTTTGTGCATTTACAATATTCATTGATTTTTGCCATTGAAAAACATCATGTTATTCATATACCAGAAATGTTTGAAGCTACTGACTGAATGAAAGGAGCTGGCATCTCACTCTCTTTGAATCTTCTTTATCATGCTAAGAGGAGCAGGAAAAAGCAAAAAATTTCAGAATTGCACCTTGCAATGCGGAGAAATTACTCTTTGTGCATTTACAATATTCAATGATTTTTGCCATTGAAAAACGTCCAGAAATGATTGAAGCTACTGACTGAATGAAAGGAGCTGGCATCTCACTCTCTTTGAATCTTGTTTATCATGCTAAGAGGAGCAGGAAAAAGCAAAAAATTTCAGAATTGCACCTTGCAATGCGGAGAAATTACTGTTTGTGCATTTACAATATTCATTGATTTTTGCCATTGAAAAACGTCCAGAAATGATTGAAGCTACTGACTGAATGAAAGGAGCTGGCATCTCACTCTCTTTGAATCTTCTTTATCATGCTAAGAGGAGCAGGAAAAAGCAAAAAATTTCAGAATTGCACCTTGCAATGCGGAGAAATTACTGTTTGTGCATTTACAATATTCATTGATTTTTGCTATTGAAAAACATCATGTTATTCATATACCAGAAATGATTGAAGCTACTGACTGAATGAAAGGAGCTGGCATCTCACTCTCTTTGAATCTTCTTTATCATGCTAAGAGGAGCAGGAAAAAGCAAAAAATTTCAGAATTGCACCTTGCAATGCGGAGAAATTATAGTTTGTGCATTTACAATATTCATTGATTTTTGCCATTGAAAAACGTCCAGAAATGATTGAAGCTACTGACTGAATGAAAGGAGCTGGCATCTCACTCTCTTTGAATCTTCTTTATCATGCTAAGAGGAGCAGGAAAAAGCAAAAAATTTCAGAATTGCACCTTGCAATGCGGAGAAATTACTGTTTGTGCATTTACAATATTCATTGATTTTTGCCATTGAAAAACGTCCAGAAATGATTGAAGCTACTGACTGAATGAAAGGAGCTGGCATCTCACTCTCTTTGAATCTTCTTTATCATGCTAAGAGGAGCAGGAAAAAGCAGAAAATTTCAGAATTGCACCTTGCAATGCGGAGAAATTACTGTTTGTGCATTTACAATATTCATTGATTTTTGCTATTGAAAAACATCATGTTATTCATATACCAGAAATGATTGAAGCTACTGACTGAATGAAAGGAGCTGGCATCTCACTCTCTTTGAATCTTCTTTATCATGCTAAGAGGAGCAGGAAAAAGCAAAAAATTTCAGAATTGCACCTTGCAATGCGGAGAAATTACAGTTTGTGCATTTACAATATTCATTGATTTTTGCCATTGAAAAGCGTCCAGAAATGATTGAAGCTACTGACTGAATGAAAGGAGCTGGCATCTCACTCTCTTTGAATCTTCTTTATCATGCTAAGAGGAGCAGGAAAAAGCAAAAAATTTCAGAATTGCACCTTGCAATGCGGAGAAATTACTGTTTGTGCATTTACAATATTCATTGATTTTTGCCATTGAAAAACATCCAGAAATGATTGAAGGTACTGACTGAATGAAAGGAGCTGGCATCTCACTCTCTTTGAATCTTCTTTATCATGCTAAGAGGAGCAGGAAAAAGCAAAAAATTTCAGAATTGCGCCTTGCAATGCGGAGAAATTACTGTTTGTGCATTTACAAAATTCATTGATTTTTGCCATTGAAAAATATCATGTTATTCATATACCAGAAATGATTGATGTTTTTCAATGGCAAAAATCAATGAATATTGTAAATGCACAAACAGTAATTTCTCCGCATTGCAAGGTGCAATTCTGAAATTTTTTGCTTTTTCCTGCTAATCCTAGCATGATAAAGAAGATTCAAAGAGAGTGAGATGCCAGCTCCTTTCATTCAGTCAGTAGCTTCAAACATTTCTGGACGTTTTTCAATGGCAAAAATCAATGAATATTGTAAATGCACAAACAGTAATATCTCCACATTGCAAGGTGCAATTCTGAAATTTTTTGCTTTTTCCTGTTAATCCTAGCATGATAAAGAAGATTTAAAGAGAGTGAGATGCCAGCTCCTTTCATTCAGTCAGTAGCTTCAAACATTTCTGGTATATGAAAAACATGTTTTTCAATGGCAAAAATAAATGAATATTGTAAATGCACAAACAGTAATATCTCCACATTGCAAGGTGCAATTCTGAAATTTTTTGCTTTTTCCTGCTAATCCTAGCATGATAAAGAAGATTCAAAGAGAGTGAGATGCCAGCTCCTTTCATTCAGTCAGTAGCTTCAAACATTTCTGGTATATGAAAAACATGTTTTTCAATGGCAAAAATCAATGAATATTGTAAATGCACAAACAGTAATATCTCCACATTGCAAGGTGCAATTCTGAAATTTTTTGCTTTTTCCTGCTAATCCTAGCATGATAAAGAAGATTCAAAGAGAGTGAGATGCCAGCTCCTTTCATTCAGTCAGTAGCTTCAAACATTTCTGGACGTTTTTCAATGGCAAAAATCAATGAATATTGTAAATGCACAAACAGTAATATCTCCACATTGCAAGGTGCAATTCTGAAATTTTTTGCTTTTTCCTGCTAATCCTAGCATGATAAAGAAGATTCAAAGAGAGTGAGATGCCAGCTCCTTTCATTCAGTCAGTAGCTTCAAACATTTCTGGACGTTTTTCAATGGCAAAAATCAATGAATATTGTAAATGCACAAACAGTAATATCTCCACATTGCAAGGTGCAATTCTGAAATTTTTTGCTTTTTCCTGTTAATCCTAGCATGATAAAGAAGATTCAAAGAGAGTGAGATGCCAGCTCCTTTCATTCAGTCAGTAGCTTCAAACATTTCTGGTATATGAAAAACATGTTTTTCAATGGCAAAAATCAATGAATATTGTAAATGCACAAACAGTAATATCTCCACATTGCAAGGTGCAATTCTGAAATTTTTTGTTTTTTCCTGTTAATCCTAGCATGATAAAGAAGATTCAAAGAGAGTGAGATGCCAGCTCCTTTCATTCAGTCAGTAGCTTCAAACATTTCTGGTATATGAAAAACATGTTTTTCAATGGCAAAAATCAATGAATATTGTAAATGCACAAACAGTAATATCTCCACATTGCAAGGTGCAATTCTGAAATTTTTTGCTTTTTCCTGCTAATCCTAGCATGATAAAGAAGATTCAAAGAGAGTGAGATGCCAGCTCCTTTCATTCAGTCAGTAGCTTCAAACATTTCTGGTATATGAAAAACATGTTTTTCAATGGCAAAAATCAATGAATATTGTAAATGCACAAACAGTAATATCTCCACATTGCAAGGTGCAATTCTGAAATTTTTTGCTTTTTCCTGCTAATCCTAGCATGATAAAGAAGATTCAAAGAGAGTGAGATGCCAGCTCCTTTCATTCAGTCAGTAGCTTCAAACATTTCTGGTATATGAAAAACATGTTTTTCAATGGCAAAAATCAATGAATATTGTAAATGCACAAACAGTAATATCTCCACATTGCAAGGTGCAATTCTGAAATTTTTTGCTTTTTCCTGCTAATCCTAGCATGATAAAGAAGATTCAAAGAGAGTGAGATGCCAGCTCCTTTCATTCAGTCAGTAGCTTCAAACATTTCTGGTATATGAAAAACATGTTTTTCAATGGCAAAAATCAATGAATATTGTAAATGCACAAACAGTAATATCTCCACATTGCAAGGTGCAATTCTGAAATTTTTAGCTTTTTCCTGTTAATCCTAGCATGATAAAGAAGATTCAAAGAGAGTGAGATGCCAGCTCCTTTCATTCAGTCAGTAGCTTCAAACATTTCTGGACGTTTTTCAATGGCAAAAATCAATGAATATTGTAAATGCACAAACAGTAATATCTCCACATTGCAAGGTGCAATTCTGAAATTTTTTGCTTTTTCCTGTTAATCCTAGCATGATAAAGAAGATTCAAAGAGAGTGAGATACCAGCTCCTTTCATTCAGTCAGTAGCTTCAAACATTTCTGGTATATGAAAAACATGTTTTTCAATGGCAAAAATAATTGAATATTGTAAATGCACAAACAGTAATATCTCCACATTGCAAGGTGCAATTCTGAAATTTTTTGCTTTTTCCTGCTAATCCTAGCATGATAAAGAAGATTCAAAGAGAGTGAGATGCCAGCTAATTTCATTCAGTCAGTAGCTTCAAACATTTCTGGACGTTTTTCAATGGCAAAAATCAATGAATATTGTAAATGCACAAACAGTAATATCTCCACATTGCAAGGTGCAATTCTGAAATTTTTTGCTTTTTCCTGCTAATCCTAGCATGATAAAGAAGATTCAAAGAGAGTGAGATGCCAGCTCCTTTCATTCAGTCAGTAGCTTCAAACATTTCTTGTATATGAAAAACATGTTTTTCAATGGCAAAAATCAATGAATATTGTAAATGCATAAACAGTAATATCTCCACATTGCAAGGTGCAATTCTGAAATTTTTTGCTTTTTCCTGCTAATCCTAGCATGATAAAGAAGATTCAAAGAGAGTGAGATACCAGCTCCTTTCATTCAGTCAGTAGCTTCAAACATTTCTGGACGTTTTTCAATGGCAAAAATCAATGAATATTGTAAATGCACAAACAGTAATATCTCCACATTGCAAGGTGCAATTCTGAAATTTTTTGCTTTTTCCTGTTAATCCTAGCATGATAAAGAAGATTCAAAGAGAGTGAGATGCCAGCTCCTTTCATTCAAGTCAGTAGCTTCAAACATTTCTGGTATATGAAAAACATGTTTTTCAATGGCAAAAATCAATGAATATTGTAAATGCACAAACAGTAATATCTCCACATTGCAAGGTGCAATTCTGAAATTTTTTGCTTTTTCCTGCTTATCCTAGCATGATAAAGAAGATTCAAAGAGAGTGAGATGCCAGCTCCTTTCATTCAGTCAGTAGCTTCAAACATTTCTGGTATATGAAAAACATGTTTTTCAATGGCAAAAATCAATGAATATTGTAAATGCACAAACAGTAATATCTCCACATTGCAAGGTGCAATTCTGAAATTTTTTTGCTTTTTCCTGCTAATCCTAGCATGATAAAGAAGATTCAAAGAGAGTGAGATGCCAGCTCCTTTCATTCAGTCAGTAGCTTCAAACATTTCTGGACGTTTTTCAATGGCAAAATCAATGAATATTGTAAATGCACAAACAGTAATATCTCCACATTGCAAGGTGCAATTCTGAAATTTTTTGCTTTTTCCTGTTAATCCTAGCATGATAAAGAAGATTCAAAGACAGTGAGATGCCAGCTCCTTTCATTCAGTCAGTAGCTTCAAACATTTCTGGTATATGAAAAACATGTTTTTCAATGGCAAAAATCAATGAATATTGTAAATGCACAAACAGTAATATCTCCACATTGCAAGGTGCAATTCTGAAATTTTTTGCTTTTTCCTGCTAATCCTAGCATGATAAAGAAGATTCAAAGAGAGTGAGATGCCAGCTCCTTTCATTCCGTCAGTAGCTTCAAACATTTCTGGTATATGAAAAACATGTTTTTCAATGGCAAAAATCAATGAATATTGTAAATGCACAAACAGTAATATCTCCACATTGCAAGGTGCAATTCTGAAATTTTTTGCTTTTTCCTGCTTATCCTAGCATGATTAAGAAGATTCAAAGAGAGTGAGATGCCAGCTCCTTTCATTCAGTCAGTAGCTTCAAACATTTCTGGACGTTTTCAATGGCAAAATCAATGAATATTGTAAATGCACAAACAGTAATATCTCCACATTGCAAGGTGCAATTCTGAAATTTTTTGCTTTTTCCTGTTAATCCTAGCATGATAAAGAAGATTCAAAGACAGTGAGATGCCAGCTCCTTTCATTCAGTCAGTAGCTTCAAACATTTCTGGTATATGAAAAACATGTTTTTCAATGGCAAAAATCAATGAATATTGTAAATGCACAAACAGTAATATCTCCACATTGCAAGGTGCAATTCTGAAATTTTTTGCTTTTTCCTGCTAATCCTAGCATGATAAAGAAGATTCAAAGAGAGTGAGATGCCAGCTCCTTTCATTCCGTCAGTAGCTTCAAACATTTCTGGTATATGAAAAACATGTTTTTCAATGGCAAAAATCAATGAATATTGTAAATGCACAAACAGTAATATCTCCACATTGCAAGGTGCAATTCTGAAATTTTTTGCTTTTTCCTGCTAATCCTAGCATGATAAAGAAGATTCAAAGAGAGTGAGATGCCAGCTCCTTTCATTCAGTCAGTAGCTTCAAACATTTCTGGACGTTTTTCAATGGCAAAATCAATGAATATTGTAAATGCACAAACAGTAATATCTCCACATTGCAAGGTGCAATTCTGAAATTTTTTGCTTTTTCCTGCTAATCCTAGCATGATAAAGAAGATTCAAAGAGAGTGAGATGCCAGCTAATTTCATTCAGTCAGTAGCTTCAAACATTTCTGGACGTTTTTCAATGGCAAAAATCAATGAATATTGTAAATGCACAAACAGTAATATCTCCACATTGCAAGGTGCAATTCTGAAATTTTTTGCTTTTTCCTGCTAATCCTAGCATGATAAAGAAGATTCAAAGAGAGTGAGATGCCAGCTCCTTTCATTCAGTCAGTAGCTTCAAAAATTTCTTGTATATGAAAAACATGTTTTTCAATGGCAAAAATCAATGAATATTGTAAATGCACAAACAGTAATATCTCCACATTGCAAGGTGCAATTCTGAAATTTTTTGCTTTTTCCTGCTAATCCTAGCATGATAAAGAAGATTCAAAGAGAGTGAGATACCAGCTCCTTTCATTCAGTCAGTAGCTTCAAACATTTCTGGACGTTTTTCAATGGCAAAAATCAATGAATATTGTAAATGCACAAACAGTAATATCTCCACATTGCAAGGTGCAATTCTGAAATTTTTTGCTTTTTCCTGTTAATCCTAGCATGATAAAGAAGATTCAAAGAGAGTGAGATGCCAGCTCCTTTCATTCAAGTCAGTAGCTTCAAACATTTCTGGTATATGAAAAACATGTTTTTCAATGGCAAAAATCAATGAATATTGTAAATGCACAAACAGTAATATCTCCACATTGCAAGGTGCAATTCTGAAATTTTTTGCTTTTTCCTGCTTATCCTAGCATGATAAAGAAGATTCAAAGAGAGTGAGATGCCAGCTCCTTTCATTCAGTCAGTAGCTTCAAACATTTCTGATATATGAAAAACATGTTTTTCAATGGCAAAAATCAATGAATATTGTAAATGCACAAACAGTAATATCTCCACATTGCAAGGTGCAATTCTGAAATTTTTTTGCTTTTTCCTGCTAATCCTAGCATGATAAAGAAGATTTAAAGAGAGTGAGATGCCAGCTCCTTTCATTCAGTCAGTAGCTTCAAACATTTCTGGACGTTTTTCAATGGCAAAATCAATGAATATTGTAAATGCACAAACAGTAATATCTCCACATTGCAAGGTGCAATTCTGAAATTTTTTGCTTTTTCCTGTTAATCCTAGCATGATAAAGAAGATTCAAAGACAGTGAGATGCCAGCTCCTTTCATTCAGTCAGTAGCTTCAAACATTTCTGGTATATGAAAAACATGTTTTTCAATGGCAAAAATCAATGAATATTGTAAATGCACAAACAGTAATATCTCCACATTGCAAGGTGCAATTCTGAAATTTTTTGCTTTTTCCTGCTAATCCTAGCATGATAAAGAAGATTCAAAGAGAGTGAGATGCCAGCTCCTTTCATTCCGTCAGTAGCTTCAAACATTTCTGGTATATGAAAAACATGTTTTTCAATGTCACAAATCAATGAATATTGTAAATGCACAAACAGTAATATCTCCACATTGCAAGGTGCAATTCTGAAATTTTTTGCTTTTTCCTGCTAATCCTAGCATGATAAAGAAGATTCAAAGAGAGTGAGATGCCAGCTCCTTTCATTCAGTCAGTAGCTTCAAACATTTCTGGACGTTTTTCAATGGCAAAAATCAATGAATATTGTAAATGCACAAACAGTAATATCTCCACATTGCAAGGTGCAATTCTGAAATTTTTTGCTTTTTCCTGCTAATCCTAGCATGATAAAGAAGATTCAAAGAGAGTGAGATGCCAGCTCCTTTCATTCAGTCAGTAGCTTCAAACATTTCTTGTATATGAAAAACATGTTTTTCAATGGCAAAAATCAATGAATATTGTAAATGCACAAACAGCAATATCTCCACATTGCAAGGTGCAATTCTGAAATTTTTTGCTTTTTCCTGCTAATCCTAGCATGATAAAGAAGATTCAAAGAGAGTGAGATGCCAGCTCCTTTCATTCAGTCAGTAGCTTCAAACATTTCTGGACGTTTTTCAATGGCAAAAATCAATGAATATTGTAAATGCACAAACAGTAATATCTCCACATTGCAAGGTGCAATTCTGAAATTTTTTGCTTTTTCCTGTTAATCCTAGCATGATAAAGAAGATTCAAAGAGAGTGAGATGCCAGCTCCTTTCATTCAGTCAGTAGCTTCAAACATTTCTGGTATATGAAAAACATGTTTTTCAATGGCAAAAATCAATGAATATTGTAAATGCACAAACAGTAATATCTCCACATTGCAAGGTGCAATTCTGAAATTTTTTGCTTTTTCCTGCTAATCCTAGCATGATAAAGAAGATTCAAAGAGAGTGAGATGCCAGCTCCTTTCATTCAGTCAGTAGCTTCAAACATTTCTGGTATATGAAAAACATGTTTTTCAATGGCAAAAATCAATGAATATTGTAAATGCACAAACAGTAATATCTCCACATTGCAAGGTGCAATTCTGAAATTTTTTGCTTTTTCCTGCTAATCCAAGCATGATAAAGAAGATTCAAAGAGAGTGAGATGCCAGCTCCTTTCATTCAGTCAGTAGCTTCAAACATTTCTGGTATATGAATAACATGATGTTTTTCAATGGCAAAAATCAATGAATATTGTAAATGCACAAACAGTAATTTCTCCGCATTGCAAGGTGCAATTCTGAAATTTTTTGCTTTTTCCTGCTCCTCTTAGCATGATAAAGAAGATTCAAAGAGAGTGAGATGCCAGCTCCTTTCATTCAGTCAGTAGCTTCAAACATTTCTGGTATATGAATAACATGATGTTTTTCAATGGCAAAAATCAATGAATATTGTAAATGCACAAACAGTAATTTCTCCGCATTGCAAGGTGCAATTCTGAAATTTTTTGCTTTTTCCTGCTCCTCTTAGCATGATAAAGACGATTCAAAGAGAGTGAGATGCCAGCTCCTTTCATTCAGTCAGTAGCTTCAATCATTTCTGGACGTTTTTCAATGGCAAAAATCAATGAATATTGTAAATGCACAAACAGTAATTTCTCCGCATTGCAAGGTGCAATTCTGAAATTTTTTGCTTTTTCCTGCTCCTCTTAGCATGATAAAGAAAATTCAGAGTGAGATGCCAGCTGCTTTCATTCAGTCAGTAGCTTCAATCATTTCTGGACGTTTTTCAATGGCAAAAATCAATGAATATTGTAAATGCACAAACAGTAATTTCTCCGCATTGCAAGGTGCAATTCTGAAATTTTTTGCTTTTTCCTGCTCCTCTTAGCATGATAAAGAAGATTCAAAGAGAGTGAGATGCCAGCTCCTTTCATTCAGTCAGTAGCTTCAAACATTTCTGGTATATGAATAACATGATGTTTTTCAATGGCAAAAATCAATGAATATTGTAAATGCACAAACAGTAATTTCTCCGCATTGCAAGGTGCAATTCTGAAATTTTTTGCTTTTTCCTGCTCCTCTTAGCATGATAAAGAAGATTCAAAGAGAGTGAGATGCCAGCTCCTTTCGTTCAGTCAGTAGCTTCAATCATTTCTGGACGTTTTTCAAAGGCAAAAATCATTGAATATTGTAAATGCACAAACAGTAATTTCTCCGCATTGCAAGGTGCAATTCTGAAATTTTTTACTTTTTCCTGCTCCTCTTAGCATGATAAAGAAGATTCAAAGAGAGTGAGATGCCAGCTCCTTTTATTCAGTCAGTAGCTTCAATCATTTCTGGTATATGAATAACATGATGTTTTTCAATGGCAAAAATCAATGAATATTGTAAATGCACAAACAGTAATTTCTCCGCATTGCAAGGTGCAATTCTGAAGTTTTTTGCTTTTTCCTGCTCCTCTTAGCATGATAAAGAAGATTCAAAGAGAGTGAGATGCCAGCTCCTTTCATTCAGTCAGTAGCTTCAAACATTTCTGGACGTTTTTCAATGGCAAAAATCATTGAATATTGTAAATGCACAAACAGTAATTTCTCCGCATTGCAAGGTGCAATTCTGAAATTTTTTACTTTTTCCTGCTCCTCTTAGCATGATAAAGAATATTCAAAGAGAGTGAGATGCCAGCTCCTTTCATTCAGTCAGTAGCTTCAATCATTTCTGGTATATGAATAACATGATGTTTTTCAATGTCAAAAATCAATGAATATTGTAAATGCACAAACAGTAATTTCTCCGCATTGCAAGGTGCAATTCTGAAATTTTTTGCTTTTTCCTGCTCCTCTTAGCATGATAAAGAAGATTCAAAGAGAGTGAGATGCCAGCTCCTTTCATTCAGTCAGTAGCTTCAATCATTTCTGGACGTTTTTCAATGGCAAAAATCAATGAATATTGTAAATGCACAAACAGTAATTTCTCCGCATTGCAAGGTGCAATTCTGAAATTTTTTGCTTTTTCCTGCTCCTCTTAGCATGATAAAGAAAATTCAGAGTGAGATGCCAGCTCCTTTCATTCAGTCAGTAGCTTCAATCATTTCTGGACGTTTTTCAATGGCAAAAATCAATGAATATTGTAAATGCACAAACAGTAATTTCTCCGCATTGCAAGGTGCAATTCTGAAATTTTTTGCTTTTTCCTGCTCCTCTTAGCATGATAAAGAAGATTCAAAGAGAGTGAGATGCCAGCTCCTTTCATTCAGTCAGTAGCTTCAAACATTTCTGGTATATGAATAACATGATGTTTTTCAATGGCAAAAATCAATGAATATTGTAAATGCACAAACAGTAATTTCTCCGCATTGCAAGGTGCAATTCTGAAATTTTTTGCTTTTTCCTGCTCCTCTTAGCATGATAAAGAAGATTCAAAGAGAGTGAGATGCCAGCTCCTTTCGTTCAGTCAGTAGCTTCAATCATTTCTGGACGTTTTTCAAAGGCAAAAATCATTGAATATTGTAAATGCACAAACAGTAATTTCTCCGCATTGCAAGGTGCAATTCTGAAATTTTTTACTTTTTCCTGCTCCTCTTAGCATGATAAAGAAGATTCAAAGAGAGTGAGATGCCAGCTCCTTTCATTCAGTCAGTAGCTTCAATCATTTCTGGACGTTTTTCAAAGGCAAAAATCATTGAATATTGTAAATGCACAAACAGTAATTTCTCCGCATTGCAAGGTGCAATTCTGAAATTTTTTACTTTTTCCTGCTCCTCTTAGCATGATAAAGAAGATTCAAAGAGAGTGAGATGCCAGCTCCTTTCATTCAGTCAGTAGCTTCAAACATTTCTGGTATATGAATAACATGATGTTTTTCAATGGCAAAAATCAATGAATATTGTAAATGCACAAACAGTAATTTCTCCGCATTGCAAGGTGCAATTCTGAAATTTTTTGCTTTTTCCTGCTCCTCTTAGCATGATAAAGACGATTCAAAGAGAGTGAGATGCCAGCTCCTTTCATTCAGTCAGTAGCTTCAATCATTTCTGGACGTTTTTCAATGGCAAAAATCAATGAATATTGTAAATGCACAAACAGTAATTTCTCCGCATTGCAAGGTGCAATTCTGAAATTTTTTGCTTTTTCCTGCTCCTCTTAGCATGATAAAGAAAATTCAGAGTGAGATGCCAGCTGCTTTCATTCAGTCAGTAGCTTCAATCATTTCTGGACGTTTTTCAATGGCAAAAATCAATGAATATTGTAAATGCACAAACAGTAATTTCTCCGCATTGCAAGGTGCAATTCTGAAATTTTTTGCTTTTTCCTGCTCCTCTTAGCATGATAAAGAAGATTCAAAGAGAGTGAGATGCCAGCTCCTTTCATTCAGTCAGTAGCTTCAAACATTTCTGGTATATGAATAACATGATGTTTTTCAATGGCAAAAATCAATGAATATTGTAAATGCACAAACAGTAATTTCTCCGCATTGCAAGGTGCAATTCTGAAATTTTTTGCTTTTTCCTGCTCCTCTTAGCATGATAAAGAAGATTCAAAGAGAGTGAGATGCCAGCTCCTTTCGTTCAGTCAGTAGCTTCAATCATTTCTGGACGTTTTTCAAAGGCAAAAATCATTGAATATTGTAAATGCACAAACAGTAATTTCTCCGCATTGCAAGGTGCAATTCTGAAATTTTTTACTTTTTCCTGCTCCTCTTAGCATGATAAAGAAGATTCAAAGAGAGTGAGATGCCAGCTCCTTTTATTCAGTCAGTAGCTTCAATCATTTCTGGTATATGAATAACATGATGTTTTTCAATGGCAAAAATCAATGAATATTGTAAATGCACAAACAGTAATTTCTCCGCATTGCAAGGTGCAATTCTGAAGTTTTTTGCTTTTTCCTGCTCCTCTTAGCATGATAAAGAAGATTCAAAGAGAGTGAGATGCCAGCTCCTTTCATTCAGTCAGTAGCTTCAAACATTTCTGGACGTTTTTCAATGGCAAAAATCATTGAATATTGTAAATGCACAAACAGTAATTTCTCCGCATTGCAAGGTGCAATTCTGAAATTTTTTACTTTTTCCTGCTCCTCTTAGCATGATAAAGAAGATTCAAAGAGAGTGAGATGCCAGCTCCTTTCATTCAGTCAGTAGCTTCAATCATTTCTGGTATATGAATAACATGATGTTTTTCAATGTCAAAAATCAATGAATATTGTAAATGCACAAACAGTAATTTCTCCGCATTGCAAGGTGCAATTCTGAAATTTTTTGCTTTTTCCTGCTCCTCTTAGCATGATAAAGAAGATTCAAAGAGAGTGAGATGCCAGCTCCTTTCATTCAGTCAGTAGCTTCAATCATTTCTGGACGTTTTTCAATGGCAAAAATCAATGAATATTGTAAATGCACAAACAGTAATTTCTCCGCATTGCAAGGTGCAATTCTGAAATTTTTTGCTTTTTCCTGCTCCTCTTAGCATGATAAAGAAAATTCAGAGTGAGATGCCAGCTCCTTTCATTCAGTCAGTAGCTTCAATCATTTCTGGACGTTTTTCAATGGCAAAAATCAATGAATATTGTAAATGCACAAACAGTAATTTCTCCGCATTGCAAGGTGCAATTCTGAAATTTTTTGCTTTTTCCTGCTCCTCTTAGCATGATAAAGAAGATTCAAAGAGAGTGAGATGCCAGCTCCTTTCATTCAGTCAGTAGCTTCAAACATTTCTGGTATATGAATAACATGATGTTTTTCAATGGCAAAAATCAATGAATATTGTAAATGCACAAACAGTAATTTCTCCGCATTGCAAGGTGCAATTCTGAAATTTTTTGCTTTTTCCTGCTCCTCTTAGCATGATAAAGAAGATTCAAAGAGAGTGAGATGCCAGCTCCTTTCGTTCAGTCAGTAGCTTCAATCATTTCTGGACGTTTTTCAAAGGCAAAAATCATTGAATATTGTAAATGCACAAACAGTAATTTCTCCGCATTGCAAGGTGCAATTCTGAAATTTTTTACTTTTTCCTGCTCCTCTTAGCATGATAAAGAAGATTCAGAGTGAGATGCCAGCTCCTTTCATTCAGTCAGTAGCTTCAATCATTTCTGGACGTTTTTCAATGGCAAAAATCATTGAATATTGTAAATGCACAAACAGTAATTTCTCCGCATTGCAAGGTGCAATTCTGAAATTTTTTACTTTTTCCTGCTCCTCTTAGCATGATAAAGAAGATTCAAAGAGAGTGAGATGCCAGCTCCTTTCATTCAGTCAGTAGCTTCAATCATTTCTGGTATATGAATAACATGATGTTTTTCAATGGCAAAAATCAATGAATATTGTAAATGCACAAACAGTAATATCTCCACATTGCTAGGTGCAATTCTGAAATTTTTTGCTTTTTCCTGCTAATCCTAGCATGATAAAGAAGATTCAAAGAGAGTGAGATGCCAGCTAATTTCATTCAGTCAGTAGCTTCAAACATTTCTGGACGTTTTTCAATGGCAAAAATCAATGAATATTGTAAATGCACAAACAGTAATATCTCCACATTGCAAGGTGCAATTCTGAAATTTTTTGCTTTTTCCTGCTAATCCTAGCATGATAAAGAAGATTCAAAGAGAGTGAGATGCCAGCTCCTTTCATTCAGTCAGTAGCTTCAAACATTTCTTGTATATGAAAAACATGTTTTTCAATGGCAAAAATCAATGAATATTGTAAATGCATAAACAGTAATATCTCCACATTGCAAGGTGCAATTCTGAAATTTTTTGCTTTTTCCTGCTAATCCTAGCATGATAAAGAAGATTCAAAGAGAGTGAGATACCAGCTCCTTTCATTCAGTCAGTAGCTTCAAACATTTCTGGACGTTTTTCAATGGCAAAAATCAATGAATATTGTAAATGCACAAACAGTAATATCTCCACATTGCAAGGTGCAATTCTGAAATTTTTTGCTTTTTCCTGTTAATCCTAGCATGATAAAGAAGATTCAAAGAGAGTGAGATGCCAGCTCCTTTCATTCAAGTCAGTAGCTTCAAACATTTCTGGTATATGAAAAACATGTTTTTCAATGGCAAAAATCAATGAATATTGTAAATGCACAAACAGTAATATCTCCACATTGCAAGGTGCAATTCTGAAATTTTTTGCTTTTTCCTGCTTATCCTAGCATGATAAAGAAGATTCAAAGAGAGTGAGATGCCAGCTCCTTTCATTCAGTCAGTAGCTTCAAACATTTCTGGTATATGAAAAACATGTTTTTCAATGGCAAAAATCAATGAATATTGTAAATGCACAAACAGTAATATCTCCACATTGCAAGGTGCAATTCTGAAATTTTTTTGCTTTTTCCTGCTAATCCTAGCATGATAAAGAAGATTCAAAGAGAGTGAGATGCCAGCTCCTTTCATTCAGTCAGTAGCTTCAAACATTTCTGGACGTTTTTCAATGGCAAAATCAATGAATATTGTAAATGCACAAACAGTAATATCTCCACATTGCAAGGTGCAATTCTGAAATTTTTTGCTTTTTCCTGTTAATCCTAGCATGATAAAGAAGATTCAAAGACAGTGAGATGCCAGCTCCTTTCATTCAGTCAGTAGCTTCAAACATTTCTGGTATATGAAAAACATGTTTTTCAATGGCAAAAATCAATGAATATTGTAAATGCACAAACAGTAATATCTCCACATTGCAAGGTGCAATTCTGAAATTTTTTGCTTTTTCCTGCTAATCCTAGCATGATAAAGAAGATTCAAAGAGAGTGAGATGCCAGCTCCTTTCATTCCGTCAGTAGCTTCAAACATTTCTGGTATATGAAAAACATGTTTTTCAATGGCAAAAATCAATGAATATTGTAAATGCACAAACAGTAATATCTCCACATTGCAAGGTGCAATTCTGAAATTTTTTGCTTTTTCCTGCTTATCCTAGCATGATAAAGAAGATTCAAAGAGAGTGAGATGCCAGCTCCTTTCATTCAGTCAGTAGCTTCAAACATTTCTGGACGTTTTTCAATGGCAAAATCAATGAATATTGTAAATGCACAAACAGTAATATCTCCACATTGCAAGGTGCAATTCTGAAATTTTTTGCTTTTTCCTGTTAATCCTAGCATGATAAAGAAGATTCAAAGACAGTGAGATGCCAGCTCCTTTCATTCAGTCAGTAGCTTCAAACATTTCTGGTATATGAAAAACATGTTTTTCAATGGCAAAAATCAATGAATATTGTAAATGCACAAACAGTAATATCTCCACATTGCAAGGTGCAATTCTGAAATTTTTTGCTTTTTCCTGCTAATCCTAGCATGATAAAGAAGATTCAAAGAGAGTGAGATGCCAGCTCCTTTCATTCCGTCAGTAGCTTCAAACATTTCTGGTATATGAAAAACATGTTTTTCAATGGCAAAAATCAATGAATATTGTAAATGCACAAACAGTAATATCTCCACATTGCAAGGTGCAATTCTGAAATTTTTTGCTTTTTCCTGCTAATCCTAGCATGATAAAGAAGATTCAAAGAGAGTGAGATGCCAGCTCCTTTCATTCAGTCAGTAGCTTCAAACATTTCTGGACGTTTTTCAATGGCAAAATCAATGAATATTGTAAATGCACAAACAGTAATATCTCCACATTGCAAGGTGCAATTCTGAAATTTTTTGCTTTTTCCTGCTAATCCTAGCATGATAAAGAAGATTCAAAGAGAGTGAGATGCCAGCTAATTTCATTCAGTCAGTAGCTTCAAACATTTCTGGACGTTTTTCAATGGCAAAAATCAATGAATATTGTAAATGCACAAACAGTAATATCTCCACATTGCAAGGTGCAATTCTGAAATTTTTTGCTTTTTCCTGCTAATCCTAGCATGATAAAGAAGATTCAAAGAGAGTGAGATGCCAGCTCCTTTCATTCAGTCAGTAGCTTCAAACATTTCTTGTATATGAAAAACATGTTTTTCAATGGCAAAAATCAATGAATATTGTAAATGCACAAACAGTAATATCTCCACATTGCAAGGTGCAATTCTGAAATTTTTTGCTTTTTCCTGCTTATCCTAGCATGATAAAGAAGATTCAAAGAGAGTGAGATGCCAGCTCCTTTCATTCAGTCAGTAGCTTCAAACATTTCTGGTATATGAAAAACATGTTTTTCAATGGCAAAAATCAATGAATATTGTAAATGCACAAACAGTAATATCTCCACATTGCAAGGTGCAATTCTGAAATTTTTTTGCTTTTTCCTGCTAATCCTAGCATGATAAAGAAGATTCAAAGAGAGTGAGATGCCAGCTCCTTTCATTCAGTCAGTAGCTTCAAACATTTCTGGACGTTTTTCAATGGCAAAATCAATGAATATTGTAAATGCACAAACAGTAATATCTCCACATTGCAAGGTGCAATTCTGAAATTTTTTGCTTTTTCCTGTTAATCCTAGCATGATAAAGAAGATTCAAAGACAGTGAGATGCCAGCTCCTTTCATTCAGTCAGTAGCTTCAAACATTTCTGGTATATGAAAAACATGTTTTTCAATGGCAAAAATCAATGAATATTGTAAATGCACAAACAGTAATATCTCCACATTGCAAGGTGCAATTCTGAAATTTTTTGCTTTTTCCTGCTAATCCTAGCATGATAAAGAAGATTCAAAGAGAGTGAGATGCCAGCTCCTTTCATTCCGTCAGTAGCTTCAAACATTTCTGGTATATGAAAAACATGTTTTTCAATGGCAAAAATCAATGAATATTGTAAATGCACAAACAGTAATATCTCCACATTGCAAGGTGCAATTCTGAAATTTTTTGCTTTTTCCTGCTTATCCTAGCATGATAAAGAAGATTCAAAGAGAGTGAGATGCCAGCTCCTTTCATTCAGTCAGTAGCTTCAAACATTTCTGGACGTTTTTCAATGGCAAAATCAATGAATATTGTAAATGCACAAACAGTAATATCTCCACATTGCAAGGTGCAATTCTGAAATTTTTTGCTTTTTCCTGTTAATCCTAGCATGATAAAGAAGATTCAAAGACAGTGAGATGCCAGCTCCTTTCATTCAGTCAGTAGCTTCAAACATTTCTGGTATATGAAAAACATGTTTTTCAATGGCAAAAATCAATGAATATTGTAAATGCACAAACAGTAATATCTCCACATTGCAAGGTGCAATTCTGAAATTTTTTGCTTTTTCCTGCTAATCCTAGCATGATAAAGAAGATTCAAAGAGAGTGAGATGCCAGCTCCTTTCATTCCGTCAGTAGCTTCAAACATTTCTGGTATATGAAAAACATGTTTTTCAATGGCAAAAATCAATGAATATTGTAAATGCACAAACAGTAATATCTCCACATTGCAAGGTGCAATTCTGAAATTTTTTGCTTTTTCCTGCTAATCCTAGCATGATAAAGAAGATTCAAAGAGAGTGAGATGCCAGCTCCTTTCATTCAGTCAGTAGCTTCAAACATTTCTGGACGTTTTTCAATGGCAAAATCAATGAATATTGTAAATGCACAAACAGTAATATCTCCACATTGCAAGGTGCAATTCTGAAATTTTTTGCTTTTTCCTGCTAATCCTAGCATGATAAAGAAGATTCAAAGAGAGTGAGATGCCAGCTAATTTCATTCAGTCAGTAGCTTCAAACATTTCTGGACGTTTTTCAATGGCAAAAATCAATGAATATTGTAAATGCACAAACAGTAATATCTCCACATTGCAAGGTGCAATTCTGAAATTTTTTGCTTTTTCCTGCTAATCCTAGCATGATAAAGAAGATTCAAAGAGAGTGAGATGCCAGCTCCTTTCATTCAGTCAGTAGCTTCAAACATTTCTTGTATATGAAAAACATGTTTTTCAATGGCAAAAATCAATGAATATTGTAAATGCACAAACAGTAATATCTCCACATTGCAAGGTGCAATTCTGAAATTTTTTGCTTTTTCCTGCTAATCCTAGCATGATAAAGAAGATTCAAAGAGAGTGAGATGCCAGCTCCTTTCATTCAGTCAGTAGCTTCAAACATTTCTGGACGTTTTTCAATGGCAAAAATCAATGAATATTGTAAATGCACAAACAGTAATATCTCCACATTGCAAGGTGCAATTCTGAAATTTTTTGCTTTTTCCTGTTAATCCTAGCATGATAAAGAAGATTCAAAGAGAGTGAGATGCCAGCTCCTTTCATTCAAGTCAGTAGCTTCAAACATTTCTGGTATATGAAAAACATGTTTTTCAATGGCAAAAATCAATGAATATTGTAAATGCACAAACAGTAATATCTCCACATTGCAAGGTGCAATTCTGAAATTTTTTGCTTTTTCCTGCTTATCCTAGCATGATAAAGAAGATTCAAAGAGAGTGAGATGCCAGCTCCTTTCATTCAGTCAGTAGCTTCAAACATTTCTGATATATGAAAAACATGTTTTTCAATGGCAAAAATCAATGAATATTGTAAATGCACAAACAGTAATATCTCCACATTGCAAGGTGCAATTCTGAAATTTTTTTGCTTTTTCCTGATAATCCTAGCATGATAAAGAAGATTTAAAGAGAGTGAGATGCCAGCTCCTTTCATTCAGTCAGTAGCTTCAAACATTTCTGGACGTTTTTCAATGGCAAAATCAATGAATATTGTAAATGCACAAACAGTAATATCTCCACATTGCAAGGTGCAATTCTGAAATTTTTTGCTTTTTCCTGTTAATCCTAGCATGATAAAGAAGATTCAAAGACAGTGAGATGCCAGCTCCTTTCATTCAGTCAGTAGCTTCAAACATTTCTGGAATATGAAAAACATGTTTTTCAATGGCAAAAATCAATGAATATTGTAAATGCACAAACAGTAATATCTCCACATTGCAAGGTGCAATTCTGAAATTTTTTGCTTTTTCCTGCTAATCCTAGCATGATAAAGAAGATTCAAAGAGAGTGAGATGCCAGCTCCTTTCATTCCGTCAGTAGCTTCAAACATTTCTGGTATATGAAAAACATGTTTTTCAATGGCAAAAATCAATGAATATTGTAAATGCACAAACAGTAATATCTCCACATTGCAAGGTGCAATTCTGAAATTTTTTGCTTTTTCCTGCTAATCCTAGCATGATAAAGAAGATTCAAAGAGAGTGAGATGCCAGCTCCTTTCATTCAGTCAGTAGCTTCAAACATTTCTGGACGTTTTTCAATGGCAAAAATCAATGAATATTGTAAATGCACAAACAGTAATATCTCCACATTGCAAGGTGCAATTCTGAAGTTTTTTGCTTTTTCCTGCTAATCCTAGCATGATAAAGAAGATTCAAAGAGAGTGAGATGCCAGCTCCTTTCATTCAGTCAGTAGCTTCAAACATTTCTTGTATATGAAAAACATGTTTTTCAATGGCAAAAATCAATGAATATTGTAAATGCACAAACAGCAATATCTCCACATTGCAAGGTGCAATTCTGAAATTTTTTGCTTTTTCCTGCTAATCCTAGCATGATAAAGAAGATTCAAAGAGAGTGAGATGCCAGCTCCTTTCATTCAGTCAGTAGCTTCAAACATTTCTGGACGTTTTTCAATGGCAAAAATCAATGAATATTGTAAATGCACAAACAGTAATATCTCCACATTGCAAGGTGCAATTCTGAAATTTTTTGCTTTTTCCTGTTAATCCTAGCATGATAAAGAAGATTCAAAGAGAGTGAGATGCCAGCTCCTTTCATTCAGTCAGTAGCTTCAAACATTTCTGGTATATGAAAAACATGTTTTTCAATGGCAAAAATCAATGAATATTGTAAATGCACAAACAGTAATATCTCCACATTGCAAGGTGCAATTCTGAAATTTTTTGCTTTTTCCTGCTAATCCTAGCATGATAAAGAAGATTCAAAGAGAGTGAGATGCCAGCTCCTTTCATTCAGTCAGTAGCTTCAAACATTTCTGGTATATGAAAAACATGTTTTTCAATGGCAAAAATCAATGAATATTGTAAATGCACAAACAGTAATATCTCCACATTGCAAGGTGCAATTCTGAAATTTTTTGCTTTTTCCTGCTAATCCAAGCATGATAAAGAAGATTCAAAGAGAGTGAGATGCCAGCTCCTTTCATTCAGTCAGTAGCTTCAAACATTTCTGGTATATGAATAACATGATGTTTTTCAATGGCAAAAATCAATGAATATTGTAAATGCAAACAGTAATTTCTCCGCATTGCAAGGTGCAATTCTGAAATTTTTTGCTTTTTCCTGCTCCTCTTAGCATGATAAAGAAGATTCAAAGAGAGTGAGATGCCAGCTCCTTTCATTCAGTCAGTAGCTTCAAACATTTCTGGTATATGAATAACATGATGTTTTTCAATGGCAAAAATCAATGAATATTGTAAATGCACAAACAGTAATTTCTCCGCATTGCAAGGTGCAATTCTGAAATTTTTTGCTTTTTCCTGCTCCTCTTAGCATGATAAAGACGATTCAAAGAGAGTGAGATGCCAGCTCCTTTCATTCAGTCAGTAGCTTCAATCATTTCTGGACGTTTTTCAATGGCAAAAATCAATGAATATTGTAAATGCACAAACAGTAATTTCTCCGCATTGCAAGGTGCAATTCTGAAATTTTTTGCTTTTTCCTGCTCCTCTTAGCATGATAAAGAAAATTCAGAGTGAGATGCCAGCTGCTTTCATTCAGTCAGTAGCTTCAATCATTTCTGGACATTTTTCAATGGCAAAAATCAATGAATATTGTAAATGCACAAACAGTAATTTCTCCGCATTGCAAGGTGCAATTCTGAAATTTTTTGCTTTTTCCTGCTCCTCTTAGCATGATAAAGAAGATTCAAAGAGAGTGAGATGCCAGCTCCTTTCATTCAGTCAGTAGCTTCAAACATTTCTGGTATATGAATAACATGATGTTTTTCAATGGCAAAAATCAATGAATATTGTAAATGCACAAACAGTAATTTCTCCGCATTGCAAGGTGCAATTCTGAAATTTTTTGCTTTTTCCTGCTCCTCTTAGCATGATAAAGAAGATTCAAAGAGAGTGAGATGCCAGCTCCTTTCGTTCAGTCAGTAGCTTCAATCATTTCTGGACGTTTTTCAAAGGCAAAAATCATTGAATATTGTAAATGCACAAACAGTAATTTCTCCGCATTGCAAGGTGCAATTCTGAAATTTTTTACTTTTTCCTGCTCCTCTTAGCATGATAAAGAAGATTCAAAGAGAGTGAGATGCCAGCTCCTTTTATTCAGTCAGTAGCTTCAATCATTTCTGGTATATGAATAACATGATGTTTTTCAATGGCAAAAATCAATGAATATTGTAAATGCACAAACAGTAATTTCTCCGCATTGCAAGGTGCAATTCTGAAGTTTTTTGCTTTTTCCTGCTCCTCTTAGCATGATAAAGAAGATTCAAAGAGAGTGAGATGCCAGCTCCTTTCATTCAGTCAGTAGCTTCAATCATTTCTGGACGTTTTTCAATGGCAAAAATAATTGAATATTGTAAATGCACAAACAGTAATTTCTCCGCATTGCAAGGTGCAATTCTGAAATTTTTTACTTTTTCCTGCTCCTCTTAGCATGATAAAGAAGATTCAAAGAGAGTGAGATGCCAGCTCCTTTCATTCAGTCAGTAGCTTCAATCATTTCTGGTATATGAATAACATGATGTTTTTCAATGTCAAAAATCAATGAATATTGTAAATGCACAAACAGTAATTTCTCCGCATTGCAAGGTGCAATTCTGAAATTTTTTGCTTTTTCCTGCTCCTCTTAGCATGATAAAGAAGATTCAAAGAGAGTGAGATGCCAGCTCCTTTCATTCAGTCAGTAGCTTCAATCATTTCTGGACATTTTTCAATGGCAAAAATCAATGAATATTGTAAATGCACAAACAGTAATTTCTCCGCATTGCAAGGTGCAATTCTGAAATTTTTTGCTTTTTCCTGCTCCTCTTAGCATGATAAAGAAAATTCAGAGTGAGATGCCAGCTCCTTTCATTCAGTCAGTAGCTTCAATCATTTCTGGACGTTTTTCAATGGCAAAAATCAATGAATATTGTAAATGCACAAACAGTAATTTCTCCGCATTGCAAGGTGCAATTCTGAAATTTTTTGCTTTTTCCTGCTCCTCTTAGCATGATAAAGAAGATTCAAAGAGAGTGAGATGCCAGCTCCTTTCATTCAGTCAGTAGCTTCAAACATTTCTGGTATATGAATAACATGATGTTTTTCAATGGCAAAAATCAATGAATATTGTAAATGCACAAACAGTAATTTCTCCGCATTGCAAGGTGCAATTCTGAAATTTTTTGCTTTTTCCTGCTCCTCTTAGCATGATAAAGAAGATTCAAAGAGAGTGAGATGCCAGCTCCTTTCGTTCAGTCAGTAGCTTCAATCATTTCTGGACGTTTTTCAAAGGCAAAAATCATTGAATATTGTAAATGCACAAACAGTAATTTCTCCGCATTGCAAGGTGCAATTCTGAAATTTTTTACTTTTTCCTGCTCCTCTTAGCATGATAAAGAAGATTCAAAGAGAGTGAGATGCCAGCTCCTTTCATTCAGTCAGTAGCTTCAATCATTTCTGGACGTTTTTCAATGGCAAAAATCATTGAATATTGTAAATGCACAAACAGTAATTTCTCCGCATTGCAAGGTGCAATTCTGAAATTTTTGGCTTTTTCCTGCTCCTCTTAGCATGATAAAGAAGATTCAAAGAGAGTGAGATGCCAGCTCCTTTCATTCAGTCAGTAGCTTCAATCATTTCTGGTATATGAATAACATGATGTTTTTCAATGGCAAAAATCAATGAATATTGTAAATGCACAAACAGTAATTTCTCCGCATTGCAAGGTGCAATTCTGAAATTTTTTGCTTTTTCCTGCTCCTCTTAGCATAATAAAGAAGATTCAAAGAAAGTGAGATGCCAGCTCCTTTCATTCAGTCAGTAGCTTCAATCATTTCTGGACGTTTTTCAATGGCAAACATCAATGAATATTGTAAATGCACAAACAGTAATTTCTTCGCATTGCAAGGTGCAATTCTGAAATTTTTTGCTTTTTCCTGCTCCTCTTAGCATGATAAACAAGATTCAAAGAGAGTGAGATGCCAGCTCCTTTCATTCAGTCAGTAGCTTCAATCATTTCTGGACGTTTTTCAATGGCAAAAATCAATGAATATTGTAAATGCACAAACAGTAATTTCTCCGCATTGCAAGGTGCAATTCTGAAATTTTTTACTTTTTCCTGCTCCTCTTAGCATGATAAAGAAGATTCAAAGAGAGTGAGATGCCAGCTCCTTTCATTCAGTCAGTAGCTTCAAACATTCCTGGTATATGAATAACATAATGTTTTTCAATGGCAAAAATCAATGAATATTGTAAATGCACAAACAGTAATTTCTCCGCATTGCAAGGTGCAATTCTGAAATTTTTTGCTTTTTCCTGCTCCTCTTAGCATGATAAAGAAGATTCAAAGAGAGTGAGATGCCAGCTCCTTTCATTCAGTCAGTAGCTTCAATCATTTCTGGACGTTTTTCAATTGCAAAAATCAATGAATATTGTAAATGCACAAACAGTAATTTCTCCGCATTGCAAGGTGCAATTCTGAAATTTTTTGCTTTTTCCTGCTCCTCTTAGCATGATAAAGAAGATTCAAAGAGAGTGAGATGCCAGCTCCTTTCATTCAGTCAGTAGCTTCAAACATTTCTGGTATATGAATAACATGATGTTTTTCAATGGCAAAAATCAATGAATATTGTAAATGCACAAACAGTAATTTCTCCGCATTGCAAGGTGCAATTCTGAAATTTTTTGCTTTTTCCTGCTCCTCTTAGCATGATAAAGAAGATTCAACGAGAGTGAGATGCCAGCTCCTTTCATTCAGTCAGTAGCATCAATCATTTCTGGTATATGAATAACATGATGTTTTTCAATGGCAAAAATCAATGAATATTGTAAATGCACAAACAGTAATTTCTCCGCATTGCAAGGTGCAATTCTGAAATTTTTTGCTTTTTCCTGCTCCTCTTAGCATGATAAAGAAGATTCAAAGAGAGTGAGATGCCAGCTCCTTTCGTTCAGTCAGTAGCTTCAATCATTTCTGGACGTTTTTCAAAGGCAAAAATCATTGAATATTGTAAATGCACAAACAGTAATTTCTCCGCATTGCAAGGTGCAATTCTGAAATTTTTTACTTTTTCCTGCTCCTCTTAGCATGATAAAGAAGATTCAAAGAGAGTGAGATGCCAGCTCCTTTCATTCAGTCAGTAGCTTCAATCATTTCTGGTATATGAATAACATGATGTTTTTCAATGGCAAAAATCAATGAATATTGTAAATGCACAAACAGTAATTTCTCCGCATTGCAAGGTGCAATTCTGAAATTTTTTGCTTTTTCCTGCTCCTCTTAGCATGATAAAGAAGATTCAAAGAGAGTGAGATGCCAGCTCCTTTCATTCAGTCAGTAGCTTCAATCATTTCTGGACGTTTTTCAATGGCAAAAATCATTGATTATTGTAAATGCACAAACAGTAATTTCTCCGCATTGCAAGGTGCAATTCTGAAATTTTTTACTTTTTCCTGCTCCTCTTAGCATGATAAAGAAGATTCAAAGAGAGTGAGATGCCAGCTCCTTTCATTCAGTCAGTAGCTTCAATCATTTCTGGTATATGAATAACATGATGTTTTTCAATGGCAAAAATCAATGAATATTGTAAATGCACAAACAGTAATTTCTCCACATTGCAAGGTGCAATTCTGAAATTTTTTGCTTTTTCCTGCTCCTCTTAGCATGATAAAGAAGATTCAAAGAGAGTGAGATGCCAGCTCCTTTCATTCAGTCAGTAGCTTCAATCATTTCTGGACGTTTTTCAATGGCAAAAATCAATGAATATTGTAAATGCACAAACAGTAATTTCTCCGCATTGCAAGGTGCAATTCTGAAATTTTTTGCTTTTTCCTGCTCCTCTTAGCATGATAAACAAGATTAAAAGAGAGTGAGATGCCAGCTCCTTTCATTCAGTCAGTAGCTTCAATCATTTCTGGACGTTTTTCAATGGCAAAAATCAATGAATATTGTAAATGCACAAACAGTAATTTCTCCGCATTGCAAGGTGCAATTCTGAAATTTTTTGCTTTTTCCTGCTCCTCTTAGCATGATAAAGAAGATTCAAAGAGAGTGAGATGCCAGCTCCTTTCATTCAGTCAGTAGCTTCAAACATTCCTGGTATATGAATAACATGATGTTTTTCAATGGCAAAAATCAATGAATATTGTAAATGCACAAACAGTAATTTCTCCGCATTGCAAGGTGCAATTCTGAAATTTTTAGCTTTTTCCTGCTCCTCTTAGCATGATAAAGAAGATTCAAAGAGAGTGAGATGCCAGCTCCTTTCATTCAGTCAGTAGCTTCAATCATTTCTGGACGTTTTTCAATTGCAAAAATCAATGAATATTGTAAATGCACAAACAGTAATTTCTCCGCATTGCAAGGTGCAACTCTGAAATTTTTTGCTTTTTCCTGCTCCTCTTAGCATGATAAAGAAGATTCAAAGAGAGTGAGCTGCCAGCTCCTTTCATTCAGTCAGTAGCTTCAATCATTTCTGGTATATGAATAACGTGATGTTTTTCAATGGCAAAAATCAATGAATATTGTAAATGCACAAACAGTAATTTCTCCGCATTGCAAGGTGCAATTCTGAAATTTTTTGCTTTTTCCTGCTCCTCTTAGCATGATAAAGAAGATTCAAAGAGAGTGAGATGCCAGCTCCTTTCATTCAGTCAGTAGCTTCAAACATTTCTGGTATATGAATAACATGATGTTTTTCAATGGCAAAAATCAATGAATATTGTAAATGCACAAACAGTAATTTCTCCGCATTGCAAGGTGCAATTCTGAAATTTTTTGCTTTTTCCTGCTCCTCTTAGCATGATAAAGAAGATTCAAGGAGAGTGAGATGCCAGCTCCTTTCATTCAGTCAGTAGCTTCAAACATTTCTGGTATATGAATAACATGATGTTTTTCAATGGCAAAAATCAATGAATATTGTAAATGCACAAACAGTAATTTCTCCGCATTGCAAGGTGCAATTCTGAAATTTTTTGCTTTATCCTGCTCCTCTTAGCATGATAAAGAAGATTCAAAGAGAGTGAGATGCCAGCTCCTTTCATTCAGTCAGTAGCTTCAATCATTTCTGGACGTTTTTCAATGGCAAAAATCATTGAATATTGTAAATGCACAAACAGTAATTTCTCCGCATTGCAAGGTGCAATTCTGAAATTTTTTACTTTTTCCTGCTCCTCTTAGCATGATAAAGAAGATTCAAAGAGAGTGAGATGCCAGCTCCTTTCATTCAGTCAGTAGCTTCAATCATTTCTGGTATATGAATAACATGATGTTTTTCAATGGCAAAAATCAATGAATATTGTAAATGCACAAACAGTAATTTCTCCGCATTGCAAGGTGCAATTCTGAGATTTTTTGCTTTTTCCTGCTCCTCTTAGCATGATAAAGAAGATTCAAAGAGAGTGAGATGCCAGCTCCTTTCATTCAGTCAGTAGCTTCAATCATTTCTGGACGTTTTTCAATGGCAAAAATCAATGAACATTCTAAATGCACAAACAGTAATTTCTCCGCATTGCAAGGTGCAATTCTGAAATTTTTTGCTTTTTCCTGCTCCTCTTAGCATGATAAACAAGATTCAAAGAGAGTGAGATGCCAGCTCCTTTCATTCAGTCAGTAGCTTCAATCATTTCTGGACGTTTTTCAATGGCAAAAATCAATGAATATTGTAAATGCACAAACAGTAATTTCTCCGCATTGCAAGGTGCAATTCTGAAATTTTTTGCTTTTTCCTGCTCCTCTTAGCATGATAAAGAAGATTCAAAGAGAGTGAGAAGCCAGCTCCTTTCATTCAGTCAGTAGCTTCAATCATTTCTGGACGTTTTTCAATTGCAAAAATCAATGAATATTGTAAATGCACAAACAGTAATTTCTCCGCATTGCAAGGTGCAATTCTGAAATTTTTTGCTTTTTCCTGCTCCTCTTAGCATGATAAAGAACATTCAAAGAGAGTGAGATGCCAGCTCCTTTCATTCAGTCAGTAGCTTCAATCATTTCTGGTATATGAATAACATGATGTTTTTCAATGGCAAAAATCAATGAATATTGTAAATGCACAAACAGTAATTTCTCCGCATTGCAAGGTGCAATTCTGAAATTTTTTGCTTTTTCCTGCTCCTCTTAGCATGATAAAGAAGATTCAAAGAGAGTGAGATGCCAGCTCCTTTCATTCAGTCAGTAGCTTCAATCATTTCTGGACGTTTTTCAATGGCAAAAATCAATGAATATTGTAAATGCACAAACAGTAATTTCTCCGCATTGCAAGGTGCAATTCTGAAATTTTTTGCTTTTTCCTGCTCCTCTTAGCATGATAAAGAAGATTCAAAGAGAGTGAGATGCCAGCTCCTTTCATTCAGTCAGTAGCTTCAATCATTTCTGGACGTTTTTCAATGGCAAAAATCAATGAATATTGTAAATGCACAAACAGTAATTTCTCCGCATTGCAAGGTGCAATTCTGAAATTTTTTGCTTTTTCCTGCTCCTCTTAGCATGATAAAGAAGATTCAAAGAGAGTGAGATGCCAGCTCCTTTCATTCAGTCAGTAGCTTCAAACATTTCTGGTATATGAATAACATGATGTTTTTCAATGGCAAAAATCAATGAATATTGTAAATGCACAAACAGTAATTTCTCCGCATTGCAAGGTGCAATTCTGAATTTTTTTGCTTTTTCCTGCTCCTCTTAGCATGATAAAGAAGATTCAAAGAGAGTGAGACGCCAGCTCCTTTCGTTCAGTCAGTAGCTTCAATCATTTCTGGACGTTTTTCAATGGCAAAAATCATTGAATATTGTAAATGCACAAACAGTAATTTCTCCGCATTGCAAGGTGCAATTCTGAAATTTTTTACTTTTTCCTGCTCCTCTTAGCATGATAAAGAAGATTCAAAGAGAGTGAGATGCCAGCTCCTTTCATTCAGTCAGTAGCTTCAATCATTTCTGGTATATGAATAACATGATGTTTTTCAATGGCAAAAATCAATGAATATTGTAAATGCACAAACAGTAATTTCTCCGCATTGCAAGGTGCAATTCTGAAATTTTTGGCTTTTTCCTGCTTCTCTTAGCATGATAAAGAAGATTCAAAGAGAGTGAGATGCCAGCTCCTTACATTCAGTCAGTAGCTTCAATCATTTCTGGTAAATGAATAACATGATGTTTTTCAATGGCAAAAATCAATGAATTTTGTAAATGCACAAACAGTAATTTCTCCGCATTGCAAGGCGCAATTCTGAAATTTTTTGCTTTTTCCTGCTCCTCTTAGCATGATAAAGAAGATTCAAAGAGAGTGAGATGCCAGCTCCTTTCAATCAGTCAGTAGCTTCAATCATTTCTGGACGTTTTTCAATGGCAAAAATCAATGAATATTGTAAATGCACAAACAGTAATTTCTCCGCATTGCAAGGTGCAATTCTGAAATTTTTTGCTTTTTCCTGCTCCTCTTAGCATGATAAAGAAGATTCAAAGAGAGTGAGATGCCAGCTCCTTTCATTCAGTCAGTAGCTTCAATCATTTCTGGACGTTTTTCAATGGCAAAAATCAATGAATATTGTAAATGCACAAACAGTAATTTTTCCGCATTGCAAGGTGCAATTCTGAAATTTTTTGCTTATTCCTGCTCCTCTTAGCATGATAAAGAAGATTGAAAGAGAGTGAGGTGCCAGCTCCTTTCATTCAGTCAGTAGCTTCAAACATTTCTGGTATATGAATAACGTTTTTCAATGGCAAAAATCAATGAATATTGTAAATGCACAAACAGTTATTTCTCCGCATTGCAAGGTGCAATTCTGAAATTTTTTGCTTTTTCCTGCTCCTCTTAGCATGATAAAGAAGATTCAAAGAGAGTGAGATGCCAGCTCCTTTCATTCAGTCAGTAGCTTCAATCATTTCTGGACGTTTTTCAATGGCAAAAATCAATGAATATTGTAAATGCACAAACAGTAATTTCTCCGCATTGCAAGGTGCAATTCTGAAATTTTTTGCTTTTTCCTGCTCCTCTTAGCATGATAAAGAAGATTCAAAGAGAGTGAGATGCCAGCTCCTTTCATTCAGTCAGTAGCTTCAATCATTTCTGGACGTTTTTCAATGGCAAAAATCAATGAATATTGTAAATGCACAAACAGTAATTTCTCCGCATTGCAAGGTGCAATTCTGAAATTTTTTGCTTTTTCCTGCTCCTCTTAGCATGATAAAGAAGATTCAAAGAGAGTGAGATGCCAGCTCCTTTCATTCAGTCAGTAGCTTCAATCATTTCTGGACGGTTTTCAATGGCAAAAATCAATGAATATTGTAAATGCACAAACAGTAATTTCTCCGCATTGCAAGGTGCAATTCTGAAATTTTTGCTTTTTCCTGCTCCTCTTAGCATGATAAAGAAGATTCAAAGAGAGTGAGGTGCCAGCTCCTTTCATTCAGTCAGTAGCTTCAAACATTTCTGGTATATGAATAACATGTTTTTCAATGGCAAAAATCAATGAATATTGTAAATGCACAAACAGTAATTTCTCCGCATTGCAAGGAGCAATTCTGAAATTTTTTGCTTTTTCCTGCTCCTCTTAGCATGATAAAGAAGATTCAAAGAGAGTGAGATGCCAGCTCCTTTCATTCAGTCAGTAGCTTCAATCATTTCTGGACGTTTTTCAATGGCAAAAATCAATGAATATTGTAAATGCACAAACTGTAATTTCTCCGCATTGCAAGGTGCAATTCTGAAATTTTTTGCTTTTTCCTGCTCCTCTTAGCATGATAAAGAAGATTCAAAGAGAGTGAGATGCCAGCTCTTTTCATTCAGTCAGTAGCTTCAATCATTTCTGGACGTTTTTCAATGGCAAAAATCATTGAATATTGTAAATGCACAAACAGTAATTTCTCCGCATTGCAAGGTGCAATTCTGAAATTTTTTACTTTTTCCTGCTCCTCTTAGCATGATAAAGAAGATTCAAAGAGAGTGAGATGCCAGCTCCTTTCATTCAGTCAGTAGCTTCAATCATTTCTGGTATATGAATAACATAATGTTTTTCAATGGCAAAAATCAATGAATATTGTAAATGCACAAACAGTAATTTCTCCGCATTGCAAGGTGCAATTCTGAAATTTTTTGCTTTTTCCTGCTCCTCTTAGCATGATAAAGAAGATTCAAAGAGAGTGAGATGCCAGCTCCTTTCATTCAGTCAGTAGCTTCAATCATTTCTGGACGTTTTTCAATGGCAAAAATCAACGAATATTGTAAATGCACAAACAGTAATTTCTTCGCATTGCAAGGTGCAATTCTGAAATTTTTTGCTTTTTCCTGCTTCTCTTAGCATGATAAAGAAGATTCAAAGAGAGTGAGATGCCAGCTCCTTACATTCAGTCAGTAGCTTCAATCATTTCTGGTAAATGAATAACATGATGTTTTTCAATGGCAAAAATCAATGAATTTTGTAAATGCACAAACAGTAATTTCTCCGCATTGCAAGGCGCAATTCTGAAATTTTTTGCTTTTTCCTGCTCCTCTTAGCATGATAAAGAAGATTCAAAGAGAGTGAGATGCCAGCTCCTTTCAATCAGTCAGTAGCTTCAATCATTTCTGGACGTTTTTCAATGGCAAAAATCAATGAATATTGTAAATGCACAAACAGTAATTTCTCCGCATTGCAAGGTGCAATTCTGAAATTTTTTGCTTTTTCCTGCTCCTCTTAGCATGATAAAGAAGATTCAAAGAGAGTGAGATGCCAGCTCCTTTCATTCAGTCAGTAGCTTCAATCATTTCTGGACGTTTTTCAATGGCAAAAATCAATGAATATTGTAAATGCACAAACAGTAATTTTTCCGCATTGCAAGGTGCAATTCTGAAATTTTTTGCTTATTCCTGCTCCTCTTAGCATGATAAAGAAGATTGAAAGAGAGTGAGGTGCCAGCTCCTTTCATTCAGTCAGTAGCTTCAAACATTTCTGGTATATGAATAACGTTTTTCAATGGCAAAAATCAATGAATATTGTAAATGCACAAACAGTTATTTCTCCGCATTGCAAGGTGCAATTCTGAAATTTTTTGCTTTTTCCTGCTCCTCTTAGCATGATAAAGAAGATTCAAAGAGAGTGAGATGCCAGCTCCTTTCATTCAGTCAGTAGCTTCAATCATTTCTGGACGTTTTTCAATGGCAAAAATCAATGAATATTGTAAATGCACAAACAGTAATTTCTCCGCATTGCAAGGTGCAATTCTGAAATTTTTTGCTTTTTCCTGCTCCTCTTAGCATGATAAAGAAGATTCAAAGAGAGTGAGATGCCAGCTCCTTTCATTCAGTCAGTAGCTTCAATCATTTCTGGACGTTTTTCAATGGCAAAAATCAATGAATATTGTAAATGCACAAACAGTAATTTCTCCGCATTGCAAGGTGCAATTCTGAAATTTTTTGCTTTTTCCTGCTCCTCTTAGCATGATAAAGAAGATTCAAAGAGAGTGAGATGCCAGCTCCTTTCATTCAGTCAGTAGCTTCAATCATTTCTGGACGGTTTTCAATGGCAAAAATCAATGAATATTGTAAATGCACAAACAGTAATTTCTCCGCATTGCAAGGTGCAATTCTGAAATTTTTGCTTTTTCCTGCTCCTCTTAGCATGATAAAGAAGATTCAAAGAGAGTGAGGTGCCAGCTCCTTTCATTCAGTCAGTAGCTTCAAACATTTCTGGTATATGAATAACATGTTTTTCAATGGCAAAAATCAATGAATATTGTAAATGCACAAACAGTAATTTCTCCGCATTGCAAGGAGCAATTCTGAAATTTTTTGCTTTTTCCTGCTCCTCTTAGCATGATAAAGAAGATTCAAAGAGAGTGAGATGCCAGCTCCTTTCATTCAGTCAGTAGCTTCAATCATTTCTGGACGTTTTTCAATGGCAAAAATCAATGAATATTGTAAATGCACAAACTGTAATTTCTCCGCATTGCAAGGTGCAATTCTGAAATTTTTTGCTTTTTCCTGCTCCTCTTAGCATGATAAAGAAGATTCAAAGAGAGTGAGATGCCAGCTCTTTTCATTCAGTCAGTAGCTTCAATCATTTCTGGACGTTTTTCAATGGCAAAAATCAATGAATATTGTAAATGCACAAACAGTAATTTCTCCGCATTGCAAGGTGCAATTCTGAAATTTTTTGCTTTTTCCTGCTCCTCTTAGCATGATAAAGAAGATTCAAAGAGAGTGAGATGCCAGCTCCTTTCATTCAATCAGTAGCTTCAAACATTTCTGGTATATGAATAACATGATGTTTTTCAATGGCAAAAATCAATGAATATTGTAAATGCACAAACAGTAATTTCTCCGCATTGCAAGGTGCAATTCTGAAATTTTTTGCTTTTTCCTGCTCCTCTTAGCATGATAAAGAAGATTCAAAGAGAGTGAGATGCCAGCTCCTTTCATTCAGTCAGTAGCTTCAATCATTTCTGGACGTTTTTCAATGGCAAAAATCAATGAATATTGTAAATGCACAAACAGTAATTTCTCCGCATTGCAAGGTGCAATTCTGAAATTTTTTGCTTTTTCCTGCTCCTCTTAGCATGATAAAGAAGATTCAAAGAGAGTGAGATGCCAGCTCCTTACATTCAGTCAGTAGCTTCAATCATTTCTGGTAAATGAATAACATGATGTTTTTCAATGGCAAAAATCAATGAATTTTGTAAATGCACAAACAGTAATTTGTCCGCATTGCAAGGCGCAATTCTGAAATTTTTTGCTTTTTCCTGCTCCTCTTAGCATGATAAAGAAGATTCAAAGAGAGTGAGATGCCAGCTCCTTTCAATCAGTCAGTAGCTTCAATCATTTCTGGACGTTTTTCAATGGCAAAAATCAATGAATATTGTAAATGCACAAACAGTAATTTCTCCGCATTGCAAGGTGCAATTCTGAAATTTTTTGCTTTTTCCTGCTCCTCTTAGCATGATAAAGAAGATTCAAAGAGAGTGAGATGCCAGCTCCTTTCATTCAGTCAGTAGCTTCAATCATTTCTGGACGTTTTTCAATGGCAAAAATCAATGAATATTGTAAATGCACAAACAGTAATTTTTCCGCATTGCAAGGTGCAATTCTGAAATTTTTTGCTTATTCCTGCTCCTCTTAGCATGATAAAGAAGATTCAAAGAGAGTGAGGTGCCAGCTCCTTTCATTCAGTCAGTAGCTTCAAACATTTCTGGTATATGAATAACGTTTTTCAATGGCAAAAATCAATGAATATTGTAAATGCACAAACAGTTATTTCTCCGCATTGCAAGGTGCAATTCTGAAATTTTTTGCTTTTTCCTGCTCCTCTTAGCATGATAAAGAAGATTCAAAGAGAGTGAGATGCCAGCTCTTTTCAGTCAGTAGCTTCAATCATTTCTGGACGTTTTTCAATGGCAAAAATCAATGAATATTGTAAATGCACAAACAGTAATTTCTCCGCATTGCAAGGTGCAATTCTGAAATTTTTTGCTTTTTCCTGCTCCTCTTAGCATGATAAAGAAGATTCAAAGAGAGTGAGGTGCCAGCTCCTTTCATTCAGTCAGTAGCTTCAAACATTTCTGGTATATGAATAACATGTTTTTCAATGGCAAAAATCAATGAATATTGTAAATGCACAAACTGTAATTTCTCCACATTGCAAGGTGCAATTCTGAAATTTTTTGCTTTTTCCTGCTCCTCTTAGCATGATAAAGAAAATTCAAAGAGAGTGAGATGCCAGCTCCTTTCATTCAGTCAGTAGCTTCAATCATTTCTGGACGTTTTTCAATGGCAAAAATCAATGAATATTGTAAATGCACAAACAGTAATTTCTCCGCATTGCAAGGTGCAATTCTGAAATTTTTTGCTTTTTCCTGCTCCTCTTAGCATGATAAAGAAGATTCAAAGAGAGTGAGATGCCAGCTCCTTTCATTCAGTCAGTAGCTTCAATCATTTCTGGACGTTTTTCAATGGCAAAAATCAATGAATATTGTAAATGCACAAACTGTAATTTCTCCGCATTGTAAGGTGCAATTCTGAAATTTTTTGCTTTTTCCTGCTCCTCTTAGCATGATAAAGAAGATTCAAAGAGAGTGAAATGCCAGCTCCTTTCATTCAGTCAGTAGCTTCAATCATTTCTGGACGTTTTTCAATGGCAAAAATCAATGAATATTGTAAATGCACAAACAGTAATTTCTCCGCATTGCAAGGTGCAATTCTGAAATTTTTTGCTTTTTCCTGCTCCCCTTAGCATGATAAAGAAGATTCAAAGAGAGTGAGATGCCAGCTCCTTTCATTCAGTCAGTAGCTTCAATCATTTCTGGACGTTTTTCAATGGCAAAAATCAATGAATATTGTAAATGCACAAACAGAAATTTCTCCGCATTGCAAGGTGCAATTCTGAAATTTTTTGCTTTTTCCTGCTCCTCTTAGCATGATAAAGAAGATTCAAAGAGAGTGAGATGCCAGCTCCTTTCATTCAGTCAGTAGCTTCAAACATTTCTGGTATATGAATAACATGATGTTTTTCAATGGCAAAAATCAATGAATATTGTAAATGCACAAACAGTAATTTCTCCGCATTGCAAGGTGCAATTCTGAAATTTTTTGCTTTTTCCTGCTCCTCTTAGCATGATAAAGAAGATTCAAAGAGAGTGAGATGCCAGCTCCTTTCGTTCAGTCAGTAGCTTCAATCATTTCTGGACGTTTTTCAATGGCAAAAATCATTGAATATTGTAAATGCACAAACAGTAATTTCTCCGCATTGCAAGGTGCAATTCTGAAATTTTTTACATTTTCCTGCTTCTCTTAGCATGATAAAGAAGATTCAAAGAGAGTGAGATGCCAGCTCCTTTCATTCAGTCAGTAGCTTCAATCATTTCTGGTATATGAATAACATGATGTTTTTCAATGGCAAAAATCAATGAATATTGTAAATGCACAAACAGTAATTTCTCCGCATTGCACGGTGCAATTCTGAAATTTTTTGCTTTTTCCTGCTCCTCTTAGCATGATAAAGAAGATTCAAAGAGAGTGAGATGCCAGCTCCTTTCATTCAGTCAGTAGCTTCAATCATTTCTGGACGTTTTTCAATGGCAAAAATCAATGAATATTGTAAATGCACAAACAGTAATTTCTCCGCATTGCAAGGTGCAATTCTGAAATTTTTTGCTTTTTCCTGCTCCTCTTAGCATGATAAAGAAGATTCAAAGAGAGTGAGGTGCCAGCTCCTTTCATTCAGTCAGTAGCTTCAAACATTTCTGGTATATGAATAACATGTTTTTCAATGGCAAAAATCAATGAATATTGTAAATGCACAAACAGTAATTTCTCCGCATTGCAAGGAGCAATTCTGAAATTTTTTGCTTTTTCCTGCTCCTCTTAGCATGATAAAGAAGATTCAAAGAGAGTGAGATGCCAGCTCCTTTCATTCAGTCAGTAGCTTCAATCATTTCTGGACGTTTTTCAATGGCAAAAATCAATGAATATTGTAAATGCACAAACTGTAATTTCTCCGCATTGCAAGGTGCAATTCTGAAATTTTTTGCTTTTTCCTGCTCCTCTTAGCATGATAAAGAAGATTCAAAGAGAGTGAGATGCCAGCTCCTTTCATTCAGTCAGTAGCTTCAATCATTTCTGGACGTTTTTCAATGGCAAAAATCAATGAATATTGTAAATGCACAAACAGTAATTTCTCCGCATTGCAAGGTGCAATTCTGAAATTTTTTGCTTTTTCCTGCTCCTCTTAGCATGATAAAGAAGATTCAAAGAGAGTGAGATGCCAGCTCCTTTCATTCAGTCAGTAGCTTCAAACATTTCTGGTATATGAATAACATGATGTTTTT